>NC_053022.1:338093470-338110323 GCF_003073215.2 Triticum urartu
GGTATCAGAGCTTTGGTCTCCATTTGCTTGATTTCCATAGCTTTTGGTGGTCATAGCCTTGGTTTCACAACCTAGGAGAGTATGGCGTCTAGCGAAGGGAAATTATCACCGTAGAGGTCCTTACTTTGATGGTACTAATTTTGCTAGTTGGAAGCATAAGATGAAAATGCATATTCTTGGACATAACCCCGCCGTTTGGGCTATTGTGTGTATTGGCTTGCAAGGTGAATTCTTCGATGGGAGAGAACCAAACCGTGAAGCTACCGCGGAAGAGTTGAAGATGCTACAATACAATGCTCAAGCTTGTGATATTCTCTTCAACGGATTATGCCCCGAAGAATTCAACAAAATCAGTCAGTCTTGAGAAATGCAAAGGAAATTTGGGATACTTTGATTGATATGCACGAAGGTACCGACTCCGTCAAGGAATCCAAATTGGATGTGCTTCAAAGTCACTTGACAAGTTCAAAATGAAGGATGGTGAAGGTGTCGCTGAAATGTACTCTAGGCTTGCTCTCATCACAAATGAGATTGCCGGCTTAGGAAGTGAAGAGATGACCGATAGATTCATCATCAAGAAGATCCTAAGAGCCTTGGATGGAAAATATGATACCGTGTGCACATTGATCCAAATGATGCCCAATTACAAAGATCTCAAGCCAACGGAGTGATTGGAAGAATTGTTGCTCATGAGATGTCACTTAAGGATAAAGAGGAACTTCACAACAAATCAAGTGGTGCCTACAAAGCCTCATGTGAAGCCCCTACATCATCAAGTGAGAAACAAAACTTCAATGAAGAATTGAGCTTAATGGTGAAGAACTTCAACAAGTTCTACAAGAGTAGAAGCAAAGATAGAAGCTTCAAGTCAAGGTCCTACAATGACAAAAGATCTTCTAGTCGAGAGCAAAACTGCTACAGTTGTGGAAGACCCGGACACTATTCCAATGAGTGTACGGCTCCCTACAAGAGAAGAGAAGATTCTCCAAAAAGAAGAAGCAAAGAATCACCACCAAGAGAGAGAAGGAGTAGAGATGATCGTTATGAACGAAGATACTCACGGAGAAGCAAGGATTCGGAAAGGAAGGAAAAATCATCAAGGAGCTACACAAAACGAAGACATCAAGCTCAGGCTCATGTTGGTGAATGGGTATCCGGCTCCGACTCCGACAGCCACTCCGAGAGAAGTTATCACTCCGACTCCGAAGATACTCAAGATGAAGGTGTTGCCGGTCTAGCACTTGTGTCAACCAACTCCTACGACATATTTGACTCACCAAATGAAGGAATTGGAAGATGCTTCATGGCCAAAGGTCCTAAGGTAACACACCCCGAGTATGTTGATTTCAATAGTGATGAAGATGACTTGTTAGGTGATGATTTGCTTGTTGACAACTCTAGTGATGAATACTATGATGAAACGTCAATTAATCATGCTAATCAAGATAAAACGAATGACAATGATAAGGAGAAGATTGAGGCTCTAACTAAAGAACTAAACACTCTTAAGTTAGCTCATGAAACTATCTTCGAAGATCATCGAGAACTTTTAAGAGCTCATGAGAAATTACGCTTTGCAAAAGCTCAATCTTGAGTGCTTAAGGAAGTCACATGCAGCTTCTTAAAAGCAATCAATGACTATGATCTCTGCAAGAAAACAGTGTTCTCCATTACTATTGGCTCAAGCGTTTGTACACTCTTACACTTACGCCTCAAGTCAAGTCTAGTAAACAAGAACACTAGTTATGACAGTTACATGATGAAGACCAAAGATTCTTTCCCTAGCAATAAACAATGGATCATGCAGCCTAAAACAAGTACAGTTTTAGATTCTACGTATGTCCATCATCAGCATTCACTGAGAGCACCTCTCTTAGCACCAGTTATCAATTGGAGAGCAATATGGAAATCAATACGCATTATTGAAGTAATTCATAGGAGGACGCAGTTGACCAAAGGCTCTGCACTCCCTGTAGTACGTCCAACCGCGATGCTGGAGTAATTATGCGTTTAAGCCCTCATAAGCAGGCGAAGAAAGCAACCGAGGA
The DNA here is from genome assembly GCF_003073215.2 of Triticum urartu. Taxonomy (NCBI): domain Eukaryota; kingdom Viridiplantae; phylum Streptophyta; class Magnoliopsida; order Poales; family Poaceae; genus Triticum; species Triticum urartu. The sequence continues at coordinate 338,095,519 of NC_053022.1, forward strand.
AGACATCCAAGGATATACATTTTTGGGCAGCCGGTATTTGAACGAAAGTTCAATGCCAATGGAGTTGAGTGGGAAGAAGATCAATACCCCAAGACAAAGTTTGTTCCTCAACAAGAGAAGTGATACTTCTTTCAAGGGGACACAAGCTCAAGATGATCTTCCACCACAAGACTACAAGCAAAAAGGCAAGGACAAGCTTCAAGAGGAAATTGATGCATTTGAAGAAGCTCCTAAGACCTTAGTCAAGTGGATTCCCAAGACTACTTCAAGTTCCACTTCATCAAGTACGACTACAACTCCAAGGATTCCCATCAAGATGTTGTGGATCCAAAAGAAGAAGAACTAGAGAGTTCTTGAGGGTGACTCCGCCAACATACTTCACTCTTATCATTTTGGCAAGAACAAGTGCAATCAACTTCCACATCTTGCACTAGTTCAAGGAGTCACAAACCCTCTTGTTGGTAAGACAAGGGACAAGGTAACCTAAAAGTTTTCATGGACATCATCTTGTGTGTGCATCACTCTATGTCTATGGATATCCTTGTTTGTTCCTTGTGGGACTAACCCATGTAGGTATTGAAAGTGCAATTCACTCAAATGGATAGCTCCAAGTGATCTACATCAACATTGAGCATCCACATCTTCAACATCTACATGAAGTCATCATCGACAAAACCCGAGGTTAGTTCATCCCTCTAAGGGGGGATATCACATCTAGGGGGAGCTTTACTCTAAGACTTGAGCTAAAGCAACTCTAAAGATGTGAACACAACAATGCTTTATGTAAAAGTGGTAACCCCACTTGAGCTTAAACGATGAGTATGACCTATGATCAAGTGTTCTCACTTGACTCCTAAGTCAATATACTCATATATAGATGACCTTGTCATCGCAAATTGCTTGATAGATGCTAGAATTGGTTGTGCATGCCTTGTCACATATTTCATTTGCCATCTTATTGTGTGAGCATGCTGGTTGCATATTTTACTCATTCGAGGACATCCAGCTTGTTGTTTCTGATTTGTTCTTTTTGCCATGCTCCTATCTTATATCCGCATGTCCCAAAAGCGTGCAAGATGGTAAACTAGCCTTACTAACGTAAGCCTGAAGACACTATGCCATTCGACTTCTTTGTATGCCTACTCTTTAATTGGCCTTTGTGCCCTCAGAGCGGTCTCGTGAATCTGCGCCTCAGAACTTGAATCCAAATGATTGGGCAGAAAACGCTCGAATCCGATGCGACCATATAATCCGAAGGCTTGCTAAGCGAGACGACTAAGACTCTAGTATACAGCATATGACTAGCATAACACGAGCAACGTTCTGTGCTGTAGCGAATCGTCTTTCTGTCCAGTCCCCGATTCGTCATACGGGACTAAACTTCCAAAGACCCTCTTTACCGATACTCGGTCTGATCCGACGTCTGACCACAACTCACCTTCGTGGCCATCGAGCATCCATTAACCGTTGATGTGCAGTAGTAAGTATAATTGATACTCAGGAGCCGAAACGCGAGACAACTCTGACAAACACCAACAAGGTTCCAGCGAGAGTTCGTCAGACTCCCAACCTGAGAGATAACCAATGTTTACTGAATATCCATAGTGCACCACCAGCCATTCATTGCCACACGATCAAACGCGATCAAAAGTAAGATGAAGCAAATTGGTAAGAGTCTAAGTTGCCATCTTCGCCCACAAACCCACCTGGAGCGAGCTGGTCGGATCGAGTCATGAGCTCATACAAGTTCTACTCGTGAAGCGAATGACAAATGGGAGAATCTATTCTCCGAGCGTAAAATCCACTCAGCAGTTGAGTACGATATCTAAGGTTTAACTCTGCAGGTCGGCATAACGCCTATAGTGCGATTACCTGCCACCGCGTGATCGCCGGATAAGGACTGCCTCATCATGCTCGACCAACTCCATGAGGTTAGAGCAGACCAGTGCGCAAATTGACCATCGCGAGGGGTCCGAGTCCAACCGAGGCAATCAAATCACTCGCCTGTATACGCACTGAGAGAGTCTCTCGTGTGAGCCGAGATATCACTCCGTCTCGATCATCAGGAGAGATGACACATGAAGACCTACCACTATTCCTGATTGAGTGCAAGTAGACACGCCAAATTCCGACTGCATCAAAAGTAAGACACGGGTATATTAGCGAATACACCGATGTCATCTTGAGCCAATATATAGTCATATAAAACTGGGCGTTCATTTACGAATATAGTAATGGAACACACGCAAGTATCTTATTGTTAACGAATCGGAATTATTAGAGCTTAGAGATTAACCGCCGGAAACACAAGACGAATCGTAGGTTCATATCCTCGCGACGATCACACCCCGGACTTATGGATAATACACACAGGTCTAACGCACTCGATATATTGCACATTATCTGAAGTAGCACATGAACTCACGAGTTTCGACGAGAGAATAACTTATATTCGGTGGCACAGCGACCTTATATCGAGAACTGTGAATCAGCGCTAGCAGCACGCTCGGTGACCACCCAGAGACTGTTGACTCGGGTCTGACACGAGACAGGAGTCACTAGTATATACGAGTGGACACACTAACGACTCACTATATATCGGATTATCTACCTGAGCGAGTAGGTATTCACGATACTACCTACACTCTCCGAATAGCTTCCAGAGAGTAAACTATAAATACTAAGTTCTCTATAGGTAATTAGATTCATTTTCGCGCAAATCAATCACTCTAGCACATTTGTGAATGTCCTCATCCACTTCTACTCTATTACTATACCATCACCAGGATCAGTCAGAGTATTAGTAACAGTCAATGTCTTTAGTCGTGATCCTTAAAACTACCAACAATGAGCCAGAGAGCGGTCAGTATGCCACTACTTTCAATGCAGCACAAGAGCATTATGAGCTCAGATGGAAGCACTACCAGTGCTCAAAGTTATCGCTTCAGCGAGAATAAGCGATCACATCACCACACTCTACTCGATATGCCACTAAAGCTGTCTCTAGCATATGCGATTTATGACGAAGAAGAGAGCAACACACTCCAGTACTTCAGAAAAGAGTGACAGGATTATCGCCCGTGGCGAGGATAAGGTCGGTAGACGTGCAAGCACAGACTGATCACATGGAAGCATAAGGAGTGAGCTGGGAGACCTACGGCACTATAGTAGAGCTAAGGTGCGTTACGAACTTTCATATAAACGCCACGGAGCACTAGATAACGCATCTTTGAAATGCCAGCTAGGGCTAGCTTTTATGTCTGGACAGTACTGTTCCTGGAGTGTGTGAGATAGGATCACCTAAGCCTGTAATCCACCTATTTTGAACACGAAAAGTAGTGATCCATTTTTGTTGTGCCGGGGACAAACTTAGTACTTGGGGTATTTTGAACTACCATAACCAACTCGAGCCGACTCATATGGGCATGAACTATTTCGGGTGCAAGCCTAACCACCTGGATTCCGGATGCACCAACACAGGTGGAAATATCTACTCCACGTAAGCGTCTGCGGGTTACACTTCCTTCCTCATAACTGCGAGAGCGAGAGCGCTTGCTCAAGTGTAACTTGACTAAAGACTGATATCACCGAACGTATGTCTGACCACAACTGAACCAAGTAGAGCAGATCAAGTTTCGCAGAAGCCAAGATAAGACGAATAGATGAGAGTGATCAAAATCGGTGGCCGACCAGAAGGAATATCTTCTTGATTCTTCGATTATAAGAGTGTGCGAGCTCTAGGCATGAAGGACTCCATGCTATGGAAAGGATATAGGAGAGACACGAAGATTATGAGGGTAGCGCAATCGACACGTAAGAGACACACACAATCTGATTTGGCGGAGTCATCTAGATGCGCGAATATGTCTGTTCTTAAAGACACCACGGGCGCCTACTATGCTTCCAAGGCCACGCAGTTCGTCCATACAAAGCACGTCGAGATGACGGCACCATGATAGATGGCGAACGCGAGATAGATTTCATACAAAAAAAGCTTCCGACAGAAGATCACACTCACGCTCACTAACGAGATATATATATATGGCCAGCTGACTCGTTAGCAAGACATGATAGAATCGATAGCTAATTGAACGTATGAAGTACGCAGAATAGCTCAAGCCCTAAGATCCAGGATTAACCTAAATGAGTACAGAATTTGCCATGTGGTCCTTAGATGAATCATGATTAATGTGCAAACGTCTCATGTAGCATTACAGACTCCGAGTACATGCACGAGAACAAACGCGTATGCTTCACGGACAAGACTGACAATTCAACTATCAACACCAAGGCGAGAGTACCAAGCACGATCTTCATCCAGACACGTTAGCTTGAACAAGTAACAAACATCAAACTTGCTGGCTGGGAGTATATTGTGTGAGGACACTGACAGATGTTATAATGTCAATCACATATTCTAATGGACAAACATAAGAGTACTACCTTCCTCACACTATCTGAGTAGATTGACGGAGTCATTAAAAGCTTCGTAAGAGAGCATATGTACGTAGGAGTATCTTTGTAGCGAGACAAGGCTATACACAAGCTCGCCAGCAGAAGCATGCAGCACACGAGGAACTCATCATTGCACATCTTCCCACATAAAGCCCTCATTCGTTCTAGTCTCACAGAGTGATGAGACAGGATGCGTTATCTCATGTACTAGAGGGTCACGAGGGTACGCAGTGCTACGACAGGCGGCATACGACACGAGTCTCAGTCGATTAACGCCAACACAGAAGAGAGCTAAAGTGACCTTATCGGATTGAGCGATCTTAGCTCACTCTCCGTGACACAAGTAAAAAGTATGACCTCCACAATCTCTCATATCCTCAATTACACTTCGAGCAAAGTGAACGCGCGCATATGAGCACCCTGATGAATACGTATTCAATGTTGCGCAGCAGTAACAATCTACTGTCAGGCTAGTATCAAAACCATCTAACTGGATCTCTCAGCCATCTATCCTATCACTCGGTGTTGGCCAGCATACGTCCTGCTGTGACGATCCAAGATTCAGAGATGAAATTAGGTCTCGCCCTACGTGCGATGCAGAGACCGTGCTTCAATAACTTCTAGACGTGCAACTCAACAGCCCATCCAGAATAACGTCATTATGCTCTATCGAATTAAGAGCAATCAAGACACGAAGTAGACACTAGCGCGAGAAGCAAGAGACTTGGATAATGCCGCTCTCCACAGAGATCAGGAGCATATAACACCTTCTATAATGGCAGCTGGAGCTATAATACTATTGACATAGATAACTTCTCAGCCTCTATGCGCTGCTCTGACACTCACACTGAAGATAATTCAGTGTGCCATAGCGACTGACAAAATCTGAGACAATCAATCTGCCATCAAAGTACACAAATGTACGACATGAGCGAGGAGTAGGAAGATCGCAAAGTATGATAGTCCCTGAATGTCTATAAGTGCCTACTCAAGAGGAGGCATCTGAATATTTCCTGAAAACCAAACAAGAGCAGCTTGGTTACTTGATTGCATCCACCCTGCGGATTGAGCAAGGACTAGCCACCCTAACTCAGAACCAGGCAAGCTTAGAGAGGATCATGGAACAAAAGTTCTATGACCTTGGATGTCAAAGTGACAGAGATTCAGACTGCAGTGGAGCAGCTCCAGGATGACATGCAGGAGAGGAGAGGCAAGACTACAACTGATGCCTTTGCCAGAGTGCCACGAGGTCCGAGGTCGTCTGCAGTGCCTAGTTGCTGACCCCAGAGCCACCACGTCTGCACCAGCTACAGCCTCAGTTCCACCAGCTCCAGCGTCCACTTCAGCCTCGACTCCGACCACGTCTAACAGAAGGCTTCGTCCTTGGAGTGCTCCGGACTCCACCAACCACCTGAAGATCAAGCCTGAGCGTCGATCTAGCACTATGCATTTTCTAGGAACTTTTTGGTAACTTGTTGCCAAAGGGGGAGGAAAATGTATAGATCATTGGCTTCGACAGAGAGAGAGTGGTTGTCTTTTATTCTCTCTTGTTTTTATTTGGGTTTTTCGAACTTTGTTTGCTTTTGAGTGCTTGAGATACTATGTCATTGCTCGTGAGACATTGATGATCATGTGTTTGATCATAAGCTACACTTAATGTTGTAATATTATCATCTTATCTATCTTATGTGATCATTCACTATTCTTGGTGATGAGTGCATGTATTTCATTCTTATCATTTTAAGCGCTCCACCAAGATGTATGTGACATGGAAGAGTAACCCATGACTCTAACTCTTTGTGCATTTGCAGTCCAAAGCAAATTTTAAATATGCACAAATTTAGGGGGAGCTCTTACTTGTCACATACTTCTCAAAGCGACGATATATTTCATGCTTATTATCATTTGTCAAGCTTTGATCTATATGTTGTCATCAATTACCAAAAAGGGGGAGATTAAAAGTGCAACTATCCCTAGGTGGTTTTGGTAATTCATAACAACATATAGCTCATTGAGCTAGCTATTCCAAGATGATTATTTCAGGAAAGCTCAATGATTGGCATGGCATGGATGTGAAAGTGGAACCCTCAAAATGCTAAGGACAAAGGATTGGCTCAAGCTCAAAAGGCTCAAGACTCTTCATTTTATATTTAGTGATCCAAGATCACATTGAGTCTTTAGGAAAAGCCAATACTATCAGAGAGGGATGAGGTGTTGCTTAATGAGCCTCTTGCTTCATGTGCTTAGTGATATGCTCCAAAACCCTCAACTCACTACATATCCACACTATACATTATGACCTAACAGTCATAACTTGCAACGCTACTAAACGGGCCAAGACAGAGAGCGTAAAAAAAACACCCGGTTCCCTACCTCAAATTATGAATCTTCTCTATCACTAATCCGACGGCCAAGTGAACTGCAGATGGCAAACACTGTTATGTCAACCACTGCCAACCCGAAGGCGATTGTCTGGGTTCTCCTACGGCAATAGAGGCATTCACTCGGTCCACCGAGACTGGATGCAACTCTCGTTCCCTTCGTTAACTTTTCGGTCCTCACCGAAAGAGCGAATCGGTTCAACCACCGAGATTGCATTAGTAACTCTTTTGTTACCTTATTTTGTTAATTCGGTCTCACATTTGGATAATAAGGAAGGAGGACAATTTCTCCGGTCCGATATAGATGCCCAAGTATCAGTCCCCACTGGACCGGAGTTGCCTGAGAAGCCAATTTCTCTCTATTAGGCCTTATAGGACCAAACTCCTCACTTAGGTCTCACCAAGTCAGTTGTAGTTTGATGTCAAACTGCGGTCACAACCGAGATTAACGGATGTCCGCCCAAGAGAGCCCTAACCATATCGGACTCCTACCGAGTTGCATGAATCAGAGAATGCCCAGAACCAGAAAAGACTTCTCCTAAGCGGGCATCACTAGGTTTTACCTTGTTAGTATTCGCAGTACCCGCGCGGAACGATTTGTTGATTCGGTCCCACCAGAAGATTTGCGAGACACATTATGTTCTGTTTCTGTTAAGCGGTCTGGGATCTTTTGTTCGAGAAGCGCAGATAATATGAGCCTCCTCACACTGATCCTGCGCTCTCGAGCAAGTGAGGAAGAGAGCGCATCGAGAGACAGCACACACGAAATAACACTTGCATATTTACATAATTAGAGAGAGACCACTGGTACTCATAGGTGTTGAGAGCGAGACGCATTGTTTAGACCAACACTATCTCCTACCAAGAACTAGCATGATGATCACTAATACCGGTTAGTCGCCCAAGTTGCTTCCACTTCAACATCTTTCTTTCCAAAAGAATAACCACAACTCCATGTATGAGAAGGCACCGAGTGTAGTGGCTAGGTACATATGGGGCACGGAGTCCACCTATTCCTATATGTTGAACACAAAAACATCACACGAGCGAGTTCATCGACGTCATAACACACCGATCTTTTGATATCCACTGTCTTATGAGATGAGCTGGTGTTCATCGAGCCCTTAGAGGGTCAGGTCAGTTTTAACTTTCGGGAGTTAGCCCTGCACGAGACAAGATTGTGAGTTCTATGGACACCACGAGTTTGATACGAGGCAAGGCCAGATCGGCCTACTTCATGAAGATGCTACCGGCTGCCATGGTACGTCAATGTTCCTTCGTGCGCGCCATCAGGGGACTACCCTGAAAGCAAAGAGAGTCGGCACCTCCGTGAACTCCTTTCGAGGGCCTCGTAGCCCTCCGGCCGGGATATTCCGTGCGAGGCCAGCTATACGATTAGGACTTGCCTATCGACATGGGACATGCGCGCACCTTTTTGACGGTACAAACAGGCCTGATTTAGAACCGCTGTCCAGGTATGTCTCCACCAGTGGGTCGTGCTATGACAGACTGGCATTCAGTCATCAAGCCACGAGATAGAGTAATAGACGAGTCTTAACGCACAAGCAGTATTCTAACCTAAATTATTTAAATTGCTCTTGCGCATATGCCAAATGAACCTAATAAATCCAACGGAAAATCAACCATAGTTGCGACTGTTTATACACTTCCAGGGGGTTCTTTAGCCGTTATTATGCACCATTTCTTCATATCAATCACCTTATGGAGACTGAACGGCTGCAGTATACACTATATCTACATCTCTTCCGCAATAGACGAGGCCACACATAGCATTCGTTTTATTCTGTAACATTTCTTGTTCTTTCCAATATTCATTTAGTTTGCTAGCATTAGCCTTGCTGCACTTATTATATAGCAGGAGACACTGCAACTTATAGCTATGAACAAATCAATCACAGAACATGGAAAGTGCCATCCTTACAAAGCGAAACCGACGCTCTCAATAGCTCAAATCTGCCAAGAACTAAAATTGGAAAAGTAAGTTTTATTTGGTAAAGTAGTATAATCACCCCCCCTCTAGACATCATCACTACATCTCTAGGATCCTACAGTGGCACCCTCCTCCCTCAACGCCCTCCGCCCGCTGCTACAGGTTCAGAGACGAGCCTTCAGGAGGTGCCTACTGATGGTTCGGTTTTACCTCCGGCTGCGGTGGAGACTGTTCGGGCCTTGGCCGAGGTGATGGTGCCGGAGCCCATTCAGCATGGTGATAATGTGTCTGACAAAGGTACGGATAAGTCCGAGGGTGACACACCGTCCAAGTGGACGACGAAGAAGTAAAAGTTGACCTGTTTTCGTTGTGGTGAACCGGGACACTTTATGGTTGAATGCACTGCTGAGTTATGTGATTTATGCCGGAAACCGAAGCACACGGCGGCTGAGTGTCTGCTGCTTTTAGGGCCCAAGCTTTCAGTTAATATCTATGGGGTCTGTTGCTCAGAGTTGATGTTCTTCGAGTCACCATATGTGGCCTCCCGTGGCACCCGTGATTGAAACTTCCTTCCCAGGTGTGGTGAAGGTGGTTCATGGCCCTCTGACTGAAGCTCAAATTATTCAGCAATTACGGGAGTTGGCACCGGGTAATTTTCAATGATCTTTGCTGAAGTTAATAGATCAGACCTATAAAGTGGAGTTTCCTTCTAAAGAGGATCAGTTGAGAATTTTCAAATTTGGCATGAGTCGAGTCACTGGAACAAGTTCTGTGCTGCAGTTTGATGAGTGGAAAAAGAAGGAGCCTCACGGTATGTGATACCTCTCCGTCGTATCTATAATTTTTTATTGTTCCAGGCCAATATCTACAACTTTCATATACTTTTGGCAACTTTTTATACTATTTTGGGACTAACATATTGATCCAGTGCCCAGTGTCAGTTCCTGTTTGTTGCATGTTTTTTGTTTCGCAGAATATCCATATCAAACGGAGTCCAAATGGAATAAAAACTGAACAGATTTTTTTGGAATATATATGATTTTTGGGAAGAATAATCCACGCGAGACGATGCTCGAGGGGCCCACGAGGTAGGGGGCGCGCCCTGGGGAGGCCGCGCCCCTGACCCTCGTGGCCACCCCGTAAGGCGGTTGATGCCCTTCTTTCGCCGCAAGAAAGCTAATATCCGGATAGAGATCGTGTTAAAATTTCAGCCCAATCGGAGTTACGGATCTCCGGGAATATAAGAAACGGTGAAAGGGAAGAATCTGAGAACGCAGAAACAGAGAGAGACAGAGAGACAGATCCAATCTCGGAGGGGCTCTCGCCCCTCCCATGCCATGGAGCCATGGACCAGAGGGGAAACCCTTCTCCCATCTAGGGAGGAGGTCAAGGAAGAAGAAGAAGGAGGGCCCCCTCGCTTCCGGTGGCACCGAGTGCCACCGGGCCATCATCATCACCGCGATCTACCAACACCTTCCGCCATCTTCACCAACATCTCCATCACCTTCCCCCTCTATCACGTCCACTCTCCCACCCGCGTACCCTCACTACAGGTCTACCCCCCCCCCCCCCCCCCCCCCCCCCCCCCCCCCCCCCCCCCCCCCCCCCCCCCCCCCCCCCCCCCCGCGCCCCCCCCCCCCCCCCCCCCCCCCCCCCCCCCCCCCCCCCCCCCCCCCCCCCCCCCCCCCCCCCCCCCCCCCCCCCCCCCCCCCCCCCCCCCCCCCCCCCTTCACTATTTTACTCAGACCTTCGGGTCCATAGTTATTAGCTAGATGGCTTCTCTCTCTCTTTTTGGATCTCAATACAAAGTTCTCCTCCTGATCTTCTTGGAGATCTATTCGATGTAATCTTCTTTTGTGGTGTGTTTGTCGAGATCCGATGAATTGTGGGTTTATGATCAAGTTATCTATGAACAATATTTGAATCTTCTCTGAATTCTTTTATGTATGATTGGTTATCTTTGCAAGTCTCTTCGAATTATCAGTTTGTTTGGCCTACTAGATTGATCTTTCTTGCAATGGGAGAAGTGCTTAGCTTTGGGTTCAATCTTGCGGTGCTCGATCCCAGTGACAGAAAGGGAAATGACACGTATTGTATTGTTTCCATCGAGAGATATATCATATTGCATGAGTTTCTCTACAACATATATACAAAGATAGGCTTAATCTATAGCTGCTTAGCTTTTACGTGAGTTATTGATCTAAATGGAAGTTACATAATTCTTGCAAGACTCAATTTAGGATCCTAAGTAATTCATGATAAATTACAAGTTCAAGTTTAATCATAATTACTAAATATACACGAACTATGTCTCTCTTAAACCAATGTGTTCACTCCAGCAACTTTTAGCGAATTAAAGAACATAACCCTTAATCCATCTCGGCATAGTCGATGCACTAACTAATGAGACACGTGATCCATATCAAACATAAACCATGTTCCGGATATCTCCATCCCGGCGTGAGAATGGAAGTTTTCAAATGGGTGAACGACATTCACTGGTTGATCATCATCTAACTATACATTGATCACGCTCAGATGTGTGGAGTAATAGTAGTAGATGCAGACCTTAGAATCGGTCGTCTTTCTTGGTCTAAGTGTTCTGTAAGACTTGCGCAGACCGGATATGACTGTGTCAATGTCAGTCCATTGCATTTATTTAGATTCCATATCCTAAAGGGATATGTCCTTCCCGTATACAAGCTTTTAACCTAGATATTCTGCTTTAGTATATGCGCGCAAAACAGTGTTCTCTGTCACGTATCACACATTTGCTACGTTGTTATGTGAAAACGTAGAAGCCTTATCACACCGCACGATCATGCATAAGGATAATATTGGTGTCGGCAACGACAAACGTAGCAACATTGCTACCGTGCAATCCACTCAGCAGGAGACACACTTTCTATACCAACTTAGAAATTTAGCCTGAGTAGAAATTCATTATTTCTGCATATATAATGCCTACCTGGTTTGGAGAGAAGCCACTAAGTGAAACCTATGGACCACTCCTGGCGTCCTTTTATCTTTAACACCAGGTACGATAACGCACGTATTTTCCCGGATCGTACAAATCTAGGCTCGTCTTAACACCTAATATTCATCATTTGCAATCGCTTTACTGTTCAATTTATATAAGCATGCCAACAGAAATACCCAAAAATATTTATTTATTATCGCATCTATCACAGAGCAAGCTCCTCACTTCCGTAAATTGCCGTATGACAGGGATTGACAAAATACCCCCGTTTATTGCAGTTGGCGTTGCGCGAAAGGGCTAAAAAGAAAAAATAAAGAGATGCATAAAAAGTAATCATCACTTATGCTATATGTGCAATATATTGTATGTGCACTAGATGGTCTAAGAAGTGACAATGCGTGTATGTGCCAATCTCTATCACGTAAGCATTGTGTGCACTGGTGACCTTTGAATACTCACATCCTAAAGCAAACATCATCCGGATCGGCGCCGGACCATCGTCAAAAAAAGCAAAAAATTGGTATCAATAAAAAAACAAGAACTGAGGGGCGTTAGAACAACCCTACTTACCCCGCTTATGAAAACCCATTTGAAGGCATTACGTTTGTTGTACCTTGAATTGATTCGCCAACTATTGACTCACTTCTATGACTATCCGGCCATAATATACCGCCACCTAGATCACCATCGTCACCGGCTTTGCGAAACCACTTGACACCATGCTCATGGTCAGTCTCGCCATCGAACTTCTATGACTATCGCTACCGCTTAGTGATAAAGTAAAGCAATTACATGGCGATTGCATTTCATACAATAAAGCGACAACCATATGGCTCCTGCCAGTTGCCGATAACTGTTACAAAACATGATCATCTCATACAACAATTTATATATCATCACGTCTTGACCATATCACATCACAACAAGCCCTGCAAAAACAAGTTAGACGTCCTCTACTTTGTTGTTGCAAGTTTTACGTGGCTGCTACGGGCTTCTAGCAAGAACCGTTCTTACCTACGCATCAAAACCACAACGATTTTTCGTCAAGTGTGTTGTTTTAACCTTCAACAAGGACCGGGCGTAGACACTCGATTCAACTAAAGTTGGAGAAACAGACACCCAGTAGCCACCTGTGTGAGAAGCACGGCAGTAGAACCAATCTCATGAACGCGGTCATGTAATGTCGGTCTGGGCCGCTTCATCCAACAATACCGCCGAATCAAAGTATGACAGCATGCTGGTAAGCAGTATGACTATTAGCCCACAACTCTTTGTGTTTTACTCATGCATTCCACAATACGCATAAAACATCGTCAAAATCCCTATGACGAATTGCTATGATTGATTATTTGCTTGTGGTTATGTTGCTGTCCTTTGGTGCCCATCATATGAGTGCGCACGTGGATCACACCATAGGGTTAGTTGTATGTTGATAGGACTATGTATTGGAGGGCAAGAGTGACAGAAGCTTCAACCTAACATAGAAATTGATGCATACGGGATTGAAAGGGGACCAATATATCTTAATGCTATGATTGGGTTTTACCTTAATGAATGCTAGTAGTTGCAGACGCTTGCTAATAGTTGCAATCATAAGTGCATCGAATTCCAAGTCAGGGATGACATGCTAGCAGTGGCCTCTCCCACATAATACTTGATATCGGTCTAGTAAAGTAGTCAATTGCTTAGGGGCAATTTCGCAACTCCTACCACCACTTTTCCACACTCGCTATATTTACTTTATTGCTTCTTTACTTACAACAGCCCCTACCATTTATTTACTTACTCTTTATTATCTTGCAAACCTATCCAACAACACCTACAAAGTACTTCTAGTTTCATACTTGTTCTAGGTAAAGCGAACGTCAAGCGTGCGTAGAGTTGTATCGGTGGTCGATAGAACTTGAGGGAATATTTGTTCTACCTTTAGCTCCTCATTGGGTTCGACACTCTTACTTATCGAAACTGTTGCGATCCCCTATACTTGTGGGTTATCAAGACCTTTTTCTGGCGCCGTTGCCGGGGAGCAATAGCGTGGGGTGAATATTCTCGTGTGTGCTTGTTTGCTTTATCACTAAGTAATTTTTTATTTCTGTTCTTAGTTGTTCTCTATCTTTAGTTATGGATATGGAACACGAAATACCAAAAAAATTAGGTGTACCTTGCTACTCATGGAGATGGGGAACCTCCTAAAACCCTCGATGCTCAATATGTGAAAAATATTATGTACCACTTTGATAATCCTGAGAAAACCTCATTCAATCTGGTAATGGGAGTAACGTTGGATCAACATGAATACTTTAGGGATTATCGCTTGACACAAAAAGGGAAACTATTATGGGATCAAATTTATATATTGTATTGGTATGCTAGGCAACTATGCTTGAGATATGATTATACTTGTTGCTCTAGGATGAAGGCTCCACACCTTCCCTTTTCATGTGAATTTAATGATAATGAAACCTTAGCTTCTTATGCTAATGGTATATATGATTACTATGATGTGGAACAAATAGAAGAATTTGTTGCTTTTAAGGGTGCTTATGAAATTGAATCTTTGTTTGAAAAGTATGAAGCTTTTGATGATGATGTTTATAGGCCTGAAAATTTAGCTATCCTAAAATATTGCTATGATAATTATGAATATAATTCCTATATTAATGCGCTTATTGAGAAAGTCTCTCGCTGTCCAAGAAGAGACTAATATTTTGCAGGAATCTATGGAAGAAGAATTGATGAAACTGTGAGCTCATTGGATGAAAAAGATGAGGAGGAGAGCGAAGAACAAAAGGAGGAAGAGCAGATTGATCACCCATGCCACCTTCTAATGAGAGTAACTCTTCAACTCATACATTGTTTAATTCCCTTCATGCTTACCGAAGGATGAATGCTATATAATTGCTATGATCCCGTTGACTCTTTTGAAATATCCCTTTTTGATGATGCTTGCTATGCTTGTGGCCAAGATACCAATATGAATTATGCTCATGGAGATGAACTTGCTATAGTTTCCTTATGTTAAACATGAAATTGTTTAG
>NC_053022.1:338111323-338137687 GCF_003073215.2 Triticum urartu
CCATTTACCAGATTTCATAAAATGCGGCAATTGCTAACATGATTCGGACAGACTTAAGCAGAGATACGAGTGAGAAACTCTCATCGTAGTCAACACCTTGAACTTGTCGAAAACCTTTTTGTGACAATTCTAGCTTTGTAGATAGTAACACTACTATCAGCGTCCGTCTTCCTCTTGAAGATCCATTTAATCTCAATGGCTCGTCGATCAATGGGCAAGTCAATCAAAGTCCATACTTTGTTCTCATACATGGATCTCATCTCAGATTTCATGGTCTCAAGCCATTTCGCGGAATCTGGGCTCATCATCGCTTCCTGAAAGTTCGTAGGCTCATCATGGTCAAGTAACATGACCTCCAGAACAGGATTACCGTACCACTCTGGTGCGGATCTCACTCTAGTTTACCTACAAGGTTCAGTAGTAACTTCATCTGAAGTTACATGATCATCGTCATTAGCTTCCTCACTAATTGGTGTAGTAGTCACAGGAACAGATTTCTGTGATGAACTACTTTCCAATAAGGGAGCATGTACAGTTACTTCATCAAGTTCTACTTTTCTCCCACTCACTTATTTCGAGAGAAACTCCTTCTCTAGAAAGGATCCATTCTCAGCAATGAATATCTTGCCTTTGGATCTATGGTAGAAGGTGTACCCAACATTTTTCTTTTGGGTATCCTATGAAGATGCACTTCTCCGATTTGGGTTTGAGCTTATCAGGTTGAAACTTTTTCACATAAGCATTGCAACCTCAAACTTTAAGAAACGACAACTTAGATTTCTTGCCAAACCATAGTTCATACGGTGTCATCTCAATGGATTTAGATGGTGCCCTATTTAACGTGAATGTAGCTGTCTCTAATGCATAACCCCAAAACGATAGTGGTAAATCGGTAAGACACATCATAGATCGCACCATATCTAATAAAGTAAGGTTACGACGTTCGGACACACCATTACATTGTGGTGTTCCAGGTGGCGTGAGTAGTGAAACTATTTCACATTGTTTTAACTGAAGGCCAAACTCGTAACTCAAATATTTTACTTCTGTGATCATATCATAGAAACTTTTATTTTTGTTACGATGATTCTCCACTTCACTCTGAAATTCTTTGAACTTTTCAATTGTTTCAGACTTATGTTTCATCAAGTAGATATACCCATATCTGCTCAAATCATCTGTGAAGGTCAGAAAATAACGATACCCGCCGCGAGCCTCAACAGTCATCGGACTGCATACATCGGTATGTATTATTTCCAATATGTGAGTTGCTCGCTCCATTGTTCCGGAGAACGGAGTCTTAGTCATCTTGCCCATGAGGCATGGTTCACAAGCATCAAAATGATTCATAATCAAGTGATTCCAAAAGCCCATCAGCATGGATTTTCTTAATGCACTTTACACCAATATGACCTAAACGGCAGTGCCACAAATAAGTTGCACTATCATTATTAACTTTGCATCTTTTGGCTTCAATATTATGAGAATGTGTATCGCCCCAATCGAGATCCAACAAACCATTTTCATTGGGTGTATGACCATAGAAGGTTTTATTCATGTAAACATAACAATAATTTATTCTCTTACTTAAATGAATAACCGTATTGTAATAAACATGATCAAATCATATTCATGCTCAACACAAACACCAAATAACACTTATTTAGGTTCAACACTAATCCTGAAAGTATAAGGAGTGTGCGATGATGATCATATCAATCTTGGAACCACTTCCAACACACATCGTCACTTCACCCTTAACTAGTCTATGTTCATTCTGCAACTCCCGTTTCGAGTTACTACTCTTAGCAACTGAACCAGTATCAAATACCGAGGGGTTGCTACGAATACTAGTAAAATACACATCAATAATCTGTATATCAAATTTACCTTTGTTCACTTTGCCATCCTTCTTATCCGCCAAATACTTGGGGCGGTTCCGCTTCCAGTGACCAGTCCCTTTGCAGTAGAAGCACTTAGTCTCAGGCTTAGGACCAGACTTGGGCTTCTTCACTTGAGCAGAAACTTGCTTGCCGTTCTTCTTGAAGTTCCCTTTCTTTCCCTTTGCCCTTTTCTTGAAACTAGTGGTCTTGTTAATCATCAACACTTGATGCTCTTTATTTATTTCTACCTTCATCGATTTCATCATCATGAAAAGCTCGGGAATCATTTTCATCATCCCTTGCATACTATAGTTCATCACGAAGTTCTACTAACTTCGTGATGGTGACTAGAGAATTCTGTCAATCACTATTTTATCTGGAAGATTAACTACCACTTGATTCAAGCGATTGTAGTACCCAGACAATCTGAACACATGCTCAATGCTTGAGCTATTCTCCTCCATCTTTTAGCTATAGAACTTGTTGGAGACTTCATATCTCTCAACTCGGGTATTTGCTTGAAATATTAACTTCAACTCCTGGAACATCCATATGATCCATGACGTTCAAAATGTCTTTGAAGTCTCGATTCTAAGCCGTTTAAGCATGGTGCACTAAACTATCAAGTAGTCATCATATTGAGCTAGCCAAACGTTCATAACGTCAGCATCTACTCCTGCAATAGGTCTGTCACCTAGCGGTGCATTAAGGACATAATTCTTCTGTGCAGCAATGAGGATAATCCTCAGATCACGGATCCAATCTGCATCATTGCTACTAACATCTTTCAGCTTAATTTTCTCTAGGAACATATCAAAAATAAAACAGGGGAGCTAAACGCGAGCTATTGATCTACAACATAGATATGCTAATACTATTAGGACTAAGTTCATGATAAATTAAAGTTCAATTAATCATATTACTTAAGAACTCCCACTTAGAAAGACATCCCTCTAATCTTCTAAGTGATCACATGATCCAAATCAACTAAACCATAACCGATCAACACATGAAATGGAGTAGCTTTCAATGGTGAACATCAATATGTTGATCATATCTACTATATGATTCACGCTCGACCTTTCGGTCTCAGTGTTCCAAGGCCATATCTGCATATGCTAGGCTCGTCAAGTTTAACCTGAGTATTCTGCGTGTGCAAAAACTGGCTTGCACCCGTTGTAGATGGACGTAGAGCTTATCACACCCGATCATCACGTGGTGTCTGGGCACGGCGAACTTTGGCAACGGTGCATACTCAGGGAGAACACTTCTTCAAAATTAGTGAGAGATCATCTTATAATGCTACCGTCAATCAAAGCAAGATAAGATGCATAAAAGATAAACATCACATGCAATTAATATAAGTGATATTATATGGCCATCATCATCTTGTGCTTGTGATCTCCATCTCCGAAGCACCTTCATGATCATCATCGTCACCGGCGCGACACCTTGATCTCAATCGTAGCATCGTTGTTGTCTCGCCAATCTTATGCTTCCACGACTATCGCTACCGCTTAGTGATAAAGTAAAGCATTACAGGGCGATTCCATTGCATACAATAAAGCGATAACCATATGGCTCCTGCCAGTTGCCGATAACTCGGTTACAAAACATGATCATCTCATACAATAAAATTTAGCTTCATGTCTTGACCATATCACATCACAACATGCCCTGCAAAAACAAGTTGGACGTCCTCTACTTTGTTGTTGCAAGTTTTACGTGGCTGCTACGGGCTTAGCAAGAACCGTTCTTACCTACGCATCAAAACCACAACGATAGTTTGTCAAGTTGGTGTTGTTTTAACCTTCGCAAGGACCGGACGTAGCCACACTCAGTTCAACTAAAGTTGTAGAAACTGACACCCGCTAGCCACCTATGTGCAAAGCACGTCGGTACAACCAGTCTCGTGTAAGCGTACGCGTAATGTCGGTCCGGGCCGCTTCATCCAACAATACCGCCGAACCAAAGTATGACATGCTGGTAAGCAGTATGACTTATATCACCCACAACTCACTTCTATTCTACTCGTGCATATAACATCAACGCATAAAACCTGGCTCTGATGCCACTATTGGGGAACGTAGTAATTTCAAAAATTTCCTACGCACACGCAAGATCATGGTGATGCATAGCAATGAGAGGGGAGAGTGTTGTCTACGTACCCTCGTAGACCGACAGTGGAAGCGTTATCATAACGCGGTTGATGTAGTCGTACGTCTTCATGGCCCGACCGATCAAGAACCAAAACTACGGCACCTCCGAGTTCTAGCACACTTCAGCTCGATGACGATCACCGGACTCCGATCCAGCAGAATGTCCGGGAAGAGTTCCATCAGCACAACAGCGTGGTGACGATCTTGATGTTCTACTGTCGCAGGGCTTCGCCTAAGCACCGCTACAATATTATCGAGTATTATGGTGGAGGGTATAACACCCTCGATGCGACTATAGCTCCCACGTGTCGAGGCATGACTTAGAGATATAATCGCATTGAAGGCATATGTCGCAAGTTAGGCAATCTTCACAAACATCCCATGTAATATAATAATAAAAGGGGAGATAACATAGTTGGCTTACACTCACCACGTCAATCAGGTACATAAATAACATTACATCATCCAAACACTCATGGCCCGACTACGGTGCCAAAATAAAGAGAACCCAACATGCGACAACGGTCCCGTTCACCCCCGACTGGGCACTACTACTGATCGTCGGGAAAGGAAACATAGTATCGTTGAGAGTCTTCGTCGAACTCCCACTTGAGCTCATACGCGTCTCCTGGAGCGGAATCATCAGGCCCTGCATATGGTGTAATAGTAATCTGTGAGCCACAGGGACTCAGCAATCTTGCACCCTCGCGATCAAGACTATTCAAGCTTATAGGTAAGGCAAGGTAAAATATGAGTGGAGCTACAGCAAGCTACTAGCAAGTATGGTGGCTAACTTATTCGCAAAAGAGAGCGAGAAGAGGAGGCAAAGCACGAGTGAGAAGCTAGAGAACAACCTGCGCAAACATTACTCCAACACCGTGTCCACTTCCCGGACTCCACCGAGAAGAGGCCATCACGGTAACACACTCAGTTGATTCATTTTAATTAAATTAAGGTTCAAGTTATCTACAACCGGACATTAACAAATTTCCATCTGCCCATAACCGCGGGCACGGCATTCGAAAGTTCAATCCCTGCAGGGGAGTCCCAACTTAGCCCATGACAAGCTCTCACGGTCAACGAAGGAATAGACCTCCTCCCAAGATGTTCCGATGAGACTCGGTATCTTGGTAATTCAAGACACTTCGACAGGTTAAAACAAGACCAGCAACACCGCCCGAATGTGCCGACAAATCCCGATAGGAGCTGCACATATCTCTTTCTCAGGGCACACTCAGATGAACACTACGTACAACTAAAACCAAACCTCAAGTTGCCCTGAGGTGGCGCTGCAAGTGGCTCTATTTGGACCAACACTCAGAGGAGCACTGGCCCGGGGGGGGGGGTTAAAATAAGATGACCCTCGGGCTCCGGAAACCCAAGGGAAAAAGAGGCTAGGTGGCAAATGATAAGACCAATGTTGGGCATTGCTGGAAAAGCTTTAATCAAGGCAAAATATCAAGGGGTTCCCATTATAACCCAACCGCGTAAGGAACGCAAAAATCCTGGAACATAACACCGATATGACGGAAACTAGGGCGGCAAGAGTGGAACAAAACACTAGGTGAGAGGTCGAGCCTTACACCCTTTACCAAGTATATAGATGCATTAAGACAACAAGGCAACATAATGATATCTCAACAAGTAAATAAAAGATGTTCCAACAAGGAATGGCCTCCAATCTTCACCTGCAACTAGCAACGCTATAAGAGGGGCTGAGCAAAGCGGTAACATAGCCAATCAACGGTTTGCTAGGACAATGGTGGGTTAGAGGTTTGACATGGCAATTTGGGAGGCTTGCAAGCAAGTGGTAGGCATCGAAGCAATGGCATACCAAAAGAGCGAGCAAACTAGCATAGCAAAGATAGTAGTGATTTCGAGGGTATGATCATCTTGCCTGCACAGTTGTCAGAGTTGACTGGATCCTCGAAAGCAAACTCAACGGGCTCCTCGTTAGCGAACTCGTCTCCCGGCTGTACCCAAACAAGACAAACAAGCAACAAGGATACAATCAACCACGTGCAAACTCAAACAACACGATGCAAAGATGATATGCTATGCGGGATGCGATGCAGGATGCAAAATGCAAGATATGACAGGAAATGCATGAACCTGGCCTCAACATGGAATTCCAAGTGTGCCACTGGAAAGATGAGATGAAATCGCTTGAAAACGATATAAAGAACGCCGGAATCGGAGTTACGGTTTGGAAATGGCAAGCGATTCAACAATGACACCGGTCTGTAATTTACAACAAGTAGGCATCTAAATGCAATGAGATGAACATGCTAAAGCACCCAAACATGACAAAAACAATACATGGCAGGGATGCACACAAGATGCTTAACAAAAGTCTAGCACTGAGCTACGGCCAATTCATCCATTAACAGGTTCAAACAAGCATGGCAAAAATGCAAATGACAAACAGATCTCAGACTTTGTGAAATTAACACTTGCCTGGAATTACCGATCATATAGCCCTCTTCGGAGCAACAAAACAACATGCTACAGGACCTGAACATGACAAAGAAAGACATGGCATGGAGCTACTCAACAAGCTTAAAAAAAGTCCCTTAGTGACCTTGAGTCAAAAGGGATCACAAAATATACTAACAAGCACACGAACATAGCAAAAACATAATCAGTTTTCAGACTTAGAGAAAAACTGGGACATGCTGAAACATAACTCACGAAGGCATGTTTACGAGCTCGATGCACTCACCACGGTGCAAGTCATGGAAAGACAATCATACATACCTTAGGAAGGTACAAAATTCAAGCTAGACATGGCAAGAACAATGGCATAGCATGCACGGATCAACTACAATAACATTGGCAAAATCGCAAACAAGTTGACGATCTGCCCAGATTCGCAACGAAGCAAAAATAGAGCTCGATTGACTCAAGCTAGGGTGCTCCATAATTGCAAACAAAGACATGGATGGATAGAGCACTACAATATTAACAAAACTCCCGTACTGATCATCCTCAAAAGAGGCACGGATCACTAGGAAACAAGATGAACATATGGCATCTTGAGATAAACAAACCCAAGACTTGGTGAAATCACTAAGTCCCTGAAAACAGAATTAGCAAGTGCACCACTTTGCAAGCTTGCACAAGTCACCACACACATCCTAAAAATACATGGGTTGCACCTCTGGAAAGGTGACAAAACCCTTAACAAAACATATGAAGAACTCACGGGCATATCATGCACACATTAATCATGGCAAAAATGACAGAAGTGCTAAACGGAGTAACAGATCTGACAATTAACTCAAGTAGCCCTTTTCTAACAGCATTTCGGGCATCAAGATGAGCTCAAATGAAAATGATGCAATGGAATGAAATGATGTACTCTCTGAGATGAACATTTTGATATGCTATATGCCCAAATCGGAGCTACGGATGCAAAGTTACAGGGCCCCGAACAGAGGCACTTGGATCTGCAATTTCGGGAGTTAGCAAAAAAAACACCTCCTAGGGTTACTGTAGCTGCCTCGGATCTGGATCGGGGCGCGCCTCCCGAGGATCGCCGGATCCTCGCCGGAGCTCGCCGGCGGGCTGGTCGGTGACGACGGCGGCTGGGCGGCGCAGCAGGGCAGCGGGGCAGCGCGGTGGCGGCGGGGCGGCGCGGTGGCGGCGCGGGGCGGCGCGGTGGCGGCACGGGGCGGCCGAGCGGCGCGGTGGCGGCGCGGGGCGCGGCGGCTTGCTCCGGCGGCCGGCAATGGCGCTCACGGTGGCGCGGCGAGGCAAAGGCGGCCGGCAGCGGCTCGGGAGCTCCTCTCCCTAGAGCCTGGCGCGGAGGGGCGGAGGGGAACGGGCCCCGCGGGCCGGCGGCGGCGGGAGGCGACGAAGTGGGCGCGGCGCCACGTGGCTTCGCGAGATTGGCCTGGGCGAATCGGGCGGACACGTCCGACCGTCCGGATTTTTGTCCGACGGCTGGAGGAGGAGGGGGACAGGGGGACTAGGGTTTGATCTGGAATTTTCGAGGATGACCTATATATAGGCATAGAGGGAGCTAGGAGAGTCCAAATGAGGTGCGGTTTTCGGCCACGCGATCGTGATCGAACGCTCTAGACATGGAGCAGAGTTTGGTGGGTTTTGGGCCAAATTGGAGGGGTGTTGGGCTGCAACACACACGAGGCCTTTTCGGTCCCTCGGTTAACCGTTGGAGTATCAAACGAAGTCCAAATGGTACGAAACTTGACAGGCGGTCTACCGGTAGTAAACCAAGGCCGCTTGGCAAGTCTCGGTCCAATCCGGAAATGTTTAATCCCCACACACGAAAGAAAGCTAGAAATGACCACCGGAGGAGAACGAAGCGCCGGAATGCAAAACGGACAACGGGGAAAATGCTCGAATGCATGAGACAAACACGTATGCAAATGCAATGCACATGATGACATGATATGAGATGCATGACAACGACAACAACACACGGAGACAAAGACCCGAACCCGAGAAAATAAATAACTTAACGCCGGAAACGGCAAGAGTTGGAGTACAAATAGGGAAAGTTACATCCGGGGTGTTACAACACTCCACCACTACGAAAGGATCTCGTCCCGAGATCTAGGACTGAAAGAACGCCGGGTACTCAGAACGGAGGTGATCCTCGCGTTCCCAGGTAGCTTCACGGTCGGAATGGTGTGACCACTTGACTTTGAGAAATTTGATTGACTTGTTGCGAGTCTTGCGTTCAGTCTCTTCAAGAATAGCAACTGGGTGCTCACGATAAGAGAGATCTTCTTGGAGCTCAATGTCCTCGAAGTTGACGGTGCGGTCAGGAGTCTTGAAGCACTTTCGAAGCTGAGAGACATGGAACACGTCATGAACATTTGCAAAGTTTGAAGGAAGCTCGAGTTGATAGGCGAGGTCGCCTCTCTTGCTGACAATCTTGAAAGGTCCCACGTATCTAGGGGCAAGCTTCCCTTTGATACCGAAGCGACGAGTACCTTTCATAGGAGAGACACGGAGGTAAACATGATCTCCGATCTCGAAAGCCAAATCACGGTGCTTACTATCATAGTAGCTCTTCTGGCGGGATTGGGCTGCTTTGAGGTTATCACGAATGACTTTGCACATTTCTTCTGCTTCTGTGATTAAGTCATTACCCAAAAGCTGACGTTCACCGGTTTCAGACCAGTTGAGAGGGGTACGGCACTTCCTGCCATACAGAATTTCAAATGGGGCCTTGCCCGAACTTGCTTGAAAACTGTTGTTGTAGGAGAATTCAGCATAAGGAAGACAATCCTCCCACTTCATGCCGAAGGAGATCACACAAGCCCTGAGCATATCTTCAAGAATCTGGTTGACACGCTCGACTTGACCGCTTGTTTGAGGATGGAAAGCTGTGCTGAAGCGGATGTTGGTGCCCATGGCCTTCTGGAAAGAATCCCAAAACTTCGAGGTAAAGATGCTGCCACGGTCTGAAGAGATCACTTGAGGAATACCGTGCAGAGAGACAATGCGAGAGGTATAGAGTTCCGCCAATTGAGCTGCAGTGATCGACTCTTTGATAGGCAGAAAGTGAGCCACTTTGGTGAGTTTGTCGATGACAACAAATATAGCATCATTGCCACGCTTGGACTTTGGAAACCCAGTCACGAAGTCCATTTCAATGTGGTCAAACTTCCATTCTGGAATGGCAAGAGGTTGGAGGAGACCAGCTGGCCTTTGGTGTTCTGCCTTCACTCTTCTGCAGACATCACATTCATTCACGAATTGAGCGATCTCGCGCTTCATTCGAGTCCACCAATAAGCTTGCTTGAGGTCCTGATACATCTTCGTGCTCCCAGGGTGGATGGAGAGGAGAGAATTGTGAGCCTCGTTCATGATCACTTTACGGAGTCACCTTTGGTACAACAATTCCTCGAAGAAGAGAGTATCCTTGTCATCAAGGCGGTAGCACTTGTACTGGTTGACTCTTGGCAATCCCAATCTTCACCTTTCACCATAGCATCAAGAAGCTGGGCTTGGCGAATCTGGTCTTCCAAGGTAGAGAGACTTGAAGGTTGGCGAGGAAACCTTGAGGAACAACTTGCAGATTAGTTTGCGGGAAGCTTCACAAAGCTGGGTTGATAAGGCTTGAGAATCAGACTATTGCAGTAAGCCCTTCCTGCCTCAAAGCGTTCAGCAATCACAATGGCCTTGCCTGGAGTACTCGATACTCGGATTATACTCTTGATCATTTCGAACCCATCGAGTTTGCCTGAGGTTGAGATAGGCTGAGTGAAGATGTACTTGAGACTCTGTGATCAGTGAAAATCCACTTTCCCAATAGAAGATGTCTCCAAGTCAAAAGGAGCATGGCACAACTGCCGCCAACTCAGATCATGAGTGGGGTAGTCTTCTCATTAGGCCTTCAACTGCGAGGATGTATAAGCAACAAACTTCTTCCTCTTGCATCAAAACTGCGCCAAGACCTTGGAGAGAGGCATCACAAAAGACCTCGTACGGCTTGGATTCATCAGGCGGAGTCAGAACTGGAGCAGTGATCAATTTCTCTTTCAAAGTGTTGAAAGCAATATCACACTCCGGAGACCAAACGTACTTGACGTGCTTGTGAAGAAGATTTGAGAGAGGCTTCGCAATATTAGAAAAGTTTTCAACGAATCTTCGTCAATAGCTTGCGAGACCGAGAAAACTGCGGAGTTGCTTCACGTTCTGAGGAGGTTCCCAATTCACAATTGCAGACACCTTCTCAGGATTCACGGCAATGCCCTTGGCAGAGATGATATGACCAAGATAAAGAACCTCATCGAGCCAAAATTCACACTTGGAGAACTTGGCGTAGAACTGATGTTCCTGAGCTTATCAAGAACCAAACGCAAGTGCTTGGCATGATCTTCCTTGTTCTTGGAGAAAACCAGAATGTCGTCGAGATAGACCAAAACGAAGTCATTGGTGTAGGCGTTGAAGATGAAGTTCATCATGCGAGAGAACGTCGGAGGAGCGTTGGCGAGGCCAAAAGACATGACAGTGTATTCATATGAACCAAAGCTTGTTCTGAATGCTGTCTTGGGAATATCTTCTTCACGAATGCGAATCTGGTGATAACCCATACGGAGATCAAGCTTGGAGAATACTTGGGCACCTTTGAGTTGTTCGAACAGCTCATTGATGTTGGGAAGTGGGTATTTGTTCTTGATGGTCTTCTTGTTCACTGGACGGTAATCAACACAAAGTCGGTCCGTTCCATCCTTCTTCTTCACAAAAAGAACACCACAACCCCACGGAGAAGAACTAGGCCGGATGAGACCCATTTTCTCTTGAATATCGAGTTGCTTCTTCAGCTCCTTCAACTCTTCAGGTCCGAGCTTGTAAGGACGTTTGCACACAGGTTCCGTGCCAGGCTCAAGATCAATAACGAATTCAACTGGCCGGTGCGGAGGCATTCCTGGAAGCTCTTCTGGAAAGACGTCTTGATATTCGCAAACGACTGGAATTTGAGAGATGGCATCCAATTCACCCTTCTCATTGAGAGAAAACAGACGGATAGTATCATCACGAGCGGCAAAGACAATTACATCCTCAGACGAATGAGTCAATTGAATCTGCCTGGCTGCACAATCAAGATGTGCCTTGTGCTTAGAAAGCCAATCCATTCCGAGAATAAGATCAATATCCGAGTTACCAAGAACCACCGGAGAAGAGAGAAACTTGTAATCGCCCAACGTGATAGAGACATCCGGGACGCAATTGTTAGAAGTCATTTGCTTGCCCGGAGACACAATCTTCAATGGAACAGGAATCCTTTCGGTCACAAAATCATGCTTGGCCACAAATGGAGTTGAAATAAAAGAAAGCGATGCACCAGTGTCAAAAAGAACTTTTGCAGGAACATCGTTAACAGGAAGGTTACCCATGATCACATCTGAGTCCTCTGCCTGAGCTGCATTCAGCAAATTGACCTTGGCGTGCTTGGGGTTATGCTTGACCACAGCTGTACTTGCCGATCTGACAGGAGGAGGAGGAGGAAGACGCCTCTGGTTGAGACACTTGTTGGCATAGTGACCCTTCTGTTGGCACTTGTTGCACGTGACCTCTGAAAGCGGACGGTGATACGGAGCACTCGATCTTGGAGCTTGAGACGAAGTCTTGTTCTGAAAGCCAGGGTTGGGTGGGTGGGAAGAACCACTGCCACCTTTGCTCTTCTGCTGATACGGCTGACGGAACGGAGGAGGAGGAAGCCAAACTTCTGCTGCTTGGCCACTTGAGTAGAGGAAGAAGGAGTAACATCTCTGACTCGCTTCTTGGAAGCATCACACCTCAACTGAGCAGCCTCTTGCTTCAGTGCCATGTTGTAGAACTCATCGTATCTCAAGGGCTCAAGAGAACAAGAGCTAGCTGAATTTCTTCTCTGAGACCACCCCTGAACTGATATATCATGCTCTTCTCATCAGGGACGTCCTGCTTGGCAAAGCGGGCGAGCTTCTGGAACAACTTGTTGTAGTCATAGACAGACAAAGAGCCTTGCTTCAGATTGCGGAATTCCTCACGCTTGCTTTCAACCACGCTCTGCGGAATATGATGAGCTCGGAAATCTCGACGGAAATCATCCCAAGTGATAACACGTCCACCTCTGGAGTCCTTGTACTGCTGGAACCATTCTGCAGCTTGATCTTTGAGTTGGAAGGAAGCGAACTTACAAAGTCCTCAGGCCTGACGTTACTGCACTCGAAATGCTTGCACAGATCCACAAGCCAATCGTCAGCATCGGTTGCCTCAACACAATTGCTGAAAGTCTTTGGCCCGTTAGCAAGGAACTGGTTGAGTGTAGCAAAGTGATTCTGATTGTTGCCTTGGTTCCCTTGGTTGCCTTGATTGCGCTCTTGAAGAATTTGCATGATCAACTGTGTGTTTGCATTGGTTGCGGCCATCACAGCTTGCCATGCCTCCGGAGGAGGTGGTGGTGGTGGCGGATCAGGATTTGGAGTCGTGCGCGTTGGAGGAGCCATCCTGAAGAGGTTGACATCCATTAGCACATTGATAGAGAAATATTGAAGCTGAATCCAACGGAATGAAAATTGCAACATATAGTCTTCACATCCGAACAAAATGAACGAATGCATTCCTCTTGAAATGGTCACATATCCATAAATTGAGAAGCCACGTAGAATTAAGGTAGAGAAATAAATCAACAAGGTACGGATCAAGAACGAATAATCGGTAAGAAATCCCAATCTCAAACCAATATCCGTGGAAGAAGAACTAGAGCTACTAGAATTCCCACCTATGAAACTCCCGAACCTTTCCGGTTATGCAATCTCTTTTGGGGATACAGGGGAAGCATAATATCTCACCCAAACTAGCAAATCCTACATCCAGCTGTATCCATCCTTCAACACATAACCAAGAAACCTTTGGAAACCATCTACCTCAACCTTTGAAAAACATCCGTTATACAAGTTATGGCGATACTCCTGAACTCCCGCCCCAGTACTAGGTGGCGTCGAGGTTATCTCACCAACGAACTGCATAAAAGAGATTTTCGATGTCGGCGTACTAAACTCAGGTATTCCAGAACTGCAACGATAAAATTATGATGACAACACCTCAGAGCTCAACTCCCCGGGACACTTCCACTAAACCCCTGACAGGAGGCACCAAGACAATGTTCTCATCATAAAACTATCGGAACGATTCCAAGATACCCGCGTGATCCTAAAAAAATTTAGTGAAATTTGAGAAGAGAAGAGTCAAAACTCTACGTCAGGATGCCTTACCAAAGCGATGAGGAGACTGGGAAGTAAAAAGAATTCCTAAACTCTCCGATATATAATTCCTAAATGACTCAAAACATTTTTCTAGACACAACTCGGCCGCTAAAAACGATCAAGCAATGGGGCTCCTAAGGTCGGGTAAGGCTCTGATTACCAACTTGTAACACCCTCTATGCGACTATAGCTCCCACGTGTCGAGGCACGACTTAGAGATATAATCGCATTGAAGGCATATGTCGCAAGTTAGGCAATCTTCACAAATATCCCATTTAATATAATAGTAAAAGGGGAGATAACATAGTTGGCTTACACTCGCCACGTCAATCAGGTACATAAATAACATTACATCATCCAAACACTCATGGCCCGACTACGGCGCCAAAATAAAGAGAACCCAACATGCGACAACGGTCCCGTTCACCCCCAACTGGGCACCACTACTGATCATCGGGAAAGGAAACATAGTAACGTTGAGAGTCTTCGTCGAACTCCCACTTGAGCTCATACGCGTCTCCTGGAGCGGAATCATCAGGCCCTGCGTCTGGTGTAATAGTAATCTGTGAGCCACAGGGACTCAGCAATCTCGCACCCTTGCGATCAAGACTATTTAAGCTCATAGGTAAGGCAAGGTAAAATATGAGTGGAGCTACAGCAAGTTACTAGCAAGTATGGTGGCTAACTTATTCGCAAAAGAGAGCGAGAAGAGGAAGGCAAAGCACGAGCGAGAAGCTAGAGAACAACCTGCGCAAACATTACTCCAACACCGTGTCCACTTCCCGGACTCCGCCGAGAAGAGGCCATCACGGTAACACACTCAGTTGATTCATTTTAATTAATTAAGGTTCAAGTTATCTACAACCGGACATTAACAAATTCCCATCTGCCCATAACCGCGGGCACGGCTTTCGAAAGTTCAATCCCTGCAGGGGAGTCCCAACTTAGCCCATGACAAGCTCTCACGGTCAACGAAGGAATAGACCTCCTCCCAAGACGTTTCGATCAGACTCGGTATCTCGGTAATCAAGACACTTCGACAGGTTAAAACAAGACCAGCAACACCGCCCGAATGTGCCGACAAATCCCGATAGGAGCTGCACATATCTCGTTCTCAGGGCACACTCAGATGAACACTACGTACAACTAAAACCAACCCTCATTTCCCCGAGGTGGCGCTGCAAGGGCTCTATTTGGACCAACACTCAGAGGAGCACTGGCCCGGGGGTTTAAAATAAGATGACCCTCGGGCTCCGGAAACCCAAGGGAAAAAGAGGCTAGGTGGCAAATGGTAAGACCAATGTTGGGCATTGCTGGAAAAGCTTTAATCAAGGCGAAATATCAAGGGGTTCCCATTATAACCCAACCGCGTAAGGAACGCAAAATCCGGGAACATAACACCGATATGACGGAAACTAGGGCGGCAAGAGTGGAACAAAACACTAGGCGAGAGGCCGAGCCTTCCACCCTTTACCAAGTATATAGATGCATTAAGATAACAAGGCAATATAATGATATCCCAACAAGTAAATAAAAGAATGTTCCAACAAGGAACGGCCTCCAAATCTTCACCTGCAACTAGCAACGCTATAAGAGGGGCTGAGCAAAGCGGTAACATAGCCAATCAACGGTTTGCTAGGACAATGGTGGGTTAGAGGTTTGACATGGCAATTTGGGAGGCTTGCAAGCAAGTGGTAGGCATCGTAGCAATGGCATAGCAAAAGAGCGAGCAAACTAGCATAGCAAAGATAGTAGTGATTTCGAGGGTATGATCATCTTGCCTGCACAGTTGTCAGAGTTGACTGGATCCTCGAAAGCAAACTCAACGGGCTCCTCGTTAGCGAACTCGTCTCCCGGCTCTACCCAAACAAGACAAACAAGCAACAAGGATACAATCAACCACGTGCAAACTCAAACAACACGATGCAAAGATGGTATGCTATGCGGGATGCGATGCGGGATGCAAAATGCAAGATATGACAGGAAATGCATGAACCTGGCCTCAACTTGGAATTCCAAGTGTGCCACTGGAAAGATGAGATGAATCGCTTGAAAACGATATAAAGAACGCCGGAATCGGAGTTACGGTTTGGAAATGGCAAGCGATTCAAATATGACACCGGTCTGCGATTTACAGCAAGTAGGCATCTAAATGCAATGAGATGAACATGCTACAGCACCCAAACATGGCACAAAATACATGGCAGGGAAGCATTCAAGATGCTTAACAAAAGTCTAGCACTGAGCTACGGCCAATTCATCCATTAGGAGGTTCAAACAAGCATGGCAAAAACGCAAATGGTAAACAGATCTCAGACTTAGTGAAATTAACACTTGTCTGGAATTTCAGATCATATAGCCCTCTTCGGAGCAACAAAACAACATGCTACAGGACCTGAACATGACAAAGAAAGACATGGCATGGAGCTACTCAAATAGCTTAACAAAAGTCCTTAGTGACCTTGAGTCAAAAGGGATCACAAAATATACTAACAAGCACACGAACATAGCAAAAACCTAATCAGTTTTCAGACTTTGTGAAAAACTGGGTCATGCTGAAACATAACGCACGAAGGCATGTTTACGAGCTCGATGAACTCACCACGGTGCAAGTCATGGCAAGACAAGCATACATCCCTTAATAAGGAACAAAATTCAAGCTATACATGGCAAGAACAATGGCATAGCATGCACGGATCAACTACAATAACATCGGCAAAATCGCAAACAAGTTGACGATCTGCCAAGATTCGCAACAAAGCAAACGTAGAGCTCGATTGACTCAAGCTAGGGTGCTCCATAATTGCAAACAAAGACATGGATGGAT
Organism: Triticum urartu; assembly: GCF_003073215.2. Lineage (NCBI taxonomy): Eukaryota > Viridiplantae > Streptophyta > Magnoliopsida > Poales > Poaceae > Triticum > Triticum urartu. The sequence continues at coordinate 338,127,918 of NC_053022.1, forward strand.
AGAGCACTACAATATTAACAAAACTCCCTTACTGATAATCCTCAAAAGAGGCACGGACCACTAGGAAACAACATGAACATATGGCATCATGAGATAAACAATCCCAGGACTTAGTGAAATCACTAAGTCCCTGAAAACAGAATTAGCAAGTGCACCACTTTGCAAGCTTGCACAAGTCACCACACACATCCTAAAAATACATGGGTTGCACCTCTGGAAATATGACAAAACCCTTAACAAAACATATGAAGAACTCACGGGCATATCATGCACACATTAAACATGGCAAAAATGACAAAAGTGCTAAACGGAGTAACAGATCTGACAATTAACTCAAGTAGCCCTCTTCTAACAGCACTTCGGGCATCAAGATGAGCTCAAATGAAAATGATGCAATGGAATGAAATGATGTACTCTCTGAGATGAACATTTTGATATGCTATATGCCCAAATCGGAGCTACGAATGCAAAGTTACGGGGCCCCGAACAGAGGCACTTGGATCTGCAATTTCGGGAGTTAGCAAAAAAACACCTCTTAGGGTTACTGTAGCTGCCTCGGATCTGGATCGGGGCGCGCCTCCCGAGGATCGCCGGATCCTCACCGGAGCTCGCCGGCGGGCTGGTCGGCGACGACGGCGGCTGGGCGGCGCGGCAGGGCAGCGGGGCGACGCGGTGTCGGCGGAGCGGCGTGGTGGCGGCGCGGGGCGGCGGAGCGGCGCGGTGGCGGCGCGGGGCGCCGCGGCTTGCTCCGGCGGCCGGCAATGGCGCTCACGGCGGCGCGGCGAGGCAAACGCGGCCGGCGGTGGCTCGGGAGCTCCTCTCCCTGGAGTCTGGCACGGAGGGGAGGAGCGGAACGGGCCCCGCGGGCCAGAAGCGGGCCCCGCGGGCCGGCGGCGGTGGGAGGCGATGAAGTGGGCGCGGCGCCACGTGGCTTCGTGAGATTGGCCCGGGCGGATCGGGCGGACACGTCCGGCCATCTGGATTTTTGTCCGGAGGCTGGAGGAGGGGGACTAGGGTTTGATCCGGAATTTTCGAGGAGGACCTATATATAGGCGCATAGAGGGAGCTAGGAGAGTCCAAATGAGGTGCGGTTTTCGGCCACGCGATCGTGATCGAACGCTCTAGGACATGGAGCAGAGTTTGGTGGGTTTTGGGCCAAATTGGAGGGGTGTTGGGCTGCAACACACACGAGGCCTTTTCGGTCCCTCGGTTAACCGTTGGAGTATCAAACGAAGTCCAAATGGTACGAAACTTGACAGGAGGTCTACCGGTAGTAAACCAAGGCCGCTTGGCAAGTCTCGGTCCAATCCGGAAATGTTTAATCCCCACACACGAAAGAAAGCTAGAAATGACCACCGGAGGAGAACGAAGCGTCGGAATGCAAAACGGACAACGGGGAAAATGCTCGAATGCATGAGACGAACACGTATGCAAATGCAATGCACATGATGACATGATATGAGATGCATGACAACGAAAACAACACACGGAGGCAAAACCCGAACCCGAGAAAATAAAATAACTTAACGCCGGAAACAGCAAGAGTTGGAGTACAAATAGGGAAAGTTACATCCGGGGTGTTAAAGTGGATATGACACAAAGGGTGTGGTGGCATACTACTGACTCGTAATAAAGGTGGTGGTGGATATGTCACAACGAAGTGGGTGACATGACTCCAACATCTTATAGCTCATCAAGCGTCGGAGTGAGGCTCGATGATTTTATTGGGTAGCGGAAGTGTATATAATACAAGTGATCAACTCCAGGATCGCACGCGACTGACTGGGACTCCTCTAGGCACCGGACTCGCTATCGTACTCTTCATCCATAAGATCGCCTTCGTCAACATCTGGCCAAATCAACAAGCCAGATGAGTACTTTGAATGTACTCGCAAGACAGTTTGGACATAAGATATAACAAATGCAAACATGATGCACATGAGCAGATTAGTAATGCACACTGAGATAATAGATTTGTACTGCACGATAAATGAAAGGAAGTCAGGCGGTAGTCCTCCCGAAATCCCAATAAAATAACTGAAGACCGATCGGGTATCTGAAGCGACGCCTCAAAAGGTAAAAAATAAAATTTACATGCTGCGGTCGGGCGTCAGGGCAACACCTCATAAAGGGATTATATTGAAATGTAAATGATAGTGCGTGCCTCAGTCGGACGTCTAAGCGACATCTCGAAAAGGGCTTATAATGAAAGTAAATAATCAGGATGCTATAGTCAAACGTCTGAGCGACATCACGTAAAGTGCTTATATCAAAAGTAAATAACAAGAATACCACAGTCGGACGTCTGAGCGACATCACATAAAGGGCTTATGTCAAAAGTAAATAACAAGAATTCCATAGTCGGACGTCTGAGTGACATCACATAAAGGGCTTATGTCAAAAGTAAATAACAAGAATTCCACAGTCGGACGTCTGAGTGACATCACATAAAGGGCTTATATCAAAAGTAAATAACAAGAATGCCACAGTCGGACGTCTGAGCGACATCACATAAAGGGCTTATATCAAAAGTAAATAACAAGAATGCCACAGTCAGACGTCTGAGCGACATCACATAAAGGGCTTATATTTCATCATTCGAATTTAAGTAGCTCATGAATTTAAATCATCCCAAGGAAATACTTAGTACATAATAATAAACTGGTTAGTCCATCCACCGGAATAACATTCAGTCGGGTTTACCATTTTCGGTTTCATGCTCATTCTCCGAAGACTGTCACTGAGACTGATACTGAGACAGACACAGAGACTGACACTCATATGTTGATCAAAGTCCTTGACCATGGACACGGTTACTCGAATGGTTATGACTCTGCAGAGTTTGCACTATTAATCCACAACCAACGGATTTCAGTAGTCACAAAGGACTAGTTCCGTTTACGGTATTTTAGAAGAAACACATCTAACTAGTAGACACCCATTCCACATTCCGCTGCCAGGAATCACCCTAGGCAACGTTCAAGAAAAACTTTAAGACGGGGAGGCCACAACCTCGAATAGCATAGGATCAAATTTATATCGCGCGCTCTAAGGGGTGCCCCCCTCTCGGTCCCAACCGGAAACACCCATGCCCCCTGACCGGATGACAGGCTTTAATCTAGGGCCATGGAACCCTCATCACGGCCCCTCTATTTGGTGTGTACAAGGAGAGAGGTTTGCAACTTACTAAACCGCATTCTTTGCAGAAATCATGTGGTAGCACAGAAGGGGACGACGGGAACAAGACTTGATCCACGTTAACACTGGAGTTACACAATTGACATAAGACTGGCATGCTTCAACAATACCAGCTTACAACCTATCGTGCCACCACATGATCAGGTTATCTCACCATCATATGAACACATCAAACTTTGAAGCTCACCTCTAGCTTGCCTTGCATGCAATATAACATTCGCTAATGCTTATATAAACATGCCATGAGAAAACTACTCAAGCAAACATGCAAAACACTCATCATATCAAAGGTTCAAACATGCTTGCCTGGTTCGGAGTAGTCGGAGTCTAGCTCGGCGAAGTTTGCGGTTCCGTCACCTCCTTCGGTATCTACGGTATATAAAAAAATCGGATACTGACGTGAATACCGTGCGTGCATAAAAATTGCTCCAAATATTTTTCGAATAAATATGATAAAAAACTAGACGGAAAAATAAAGATGAAAGAAAAAGAATCAACTCAAAATCATCTTTTGTTTAAAAGTTATAAAGGTTTTAGTCCAGGGACTAATCTGTGATGAAACAGAAACTTTCCAGGGGTTAGTTTATAAAAACAGAAAACGCTTCGGTTGGAATACGCCTTCTAGAGGAGAAAACGCACCTGGGCCGAAGGCGCCAATAGAAAACGGTTTGAAATGGAGAGGAGAGGCTGGCAAGGCGGTCCCACCCGTCAGGTTTAAAAATCAAAACAGAGCACACCGGCGCCCGAGGACCATGGTGGTCGCCAGCGTCGATCCACGGCGAGGTAGGGGAAGGGGATGGTACCTACGGACTCATGGTGCTCTCCCGCGCCTGTGGGTGGAGGAGTTGGTCGTCGGCGAGCACCACGTCGACAGCGGCCTCCACTCCGGCGGGCGGGGGTTCGGGGGGGGATGGATCTCACCGAGGAGGGCTGCAAACGTCAAATTGGGGCTCGGGTTAGAAGAGTGGGTACACTAAGAGGCTACTGGCAAGGTTTGGGAGGCGGGGGTGTCCTCACCAGAGAGAACCTTGCCGGAGCCCGAGGCGGATCGGGGCGGCCAGAGTCGGGGAAGAAGGCCTCCTCGAGGTCCTCCTAGTGGCTGGGCGCAGTACTGGCGAGGTGGAGGGGTGGTGCTGGGTCGAGAATGAGCTCGGCCTCCTTTTATAGCCGGTCCGAGGCGGTTGCCGAGGACGAGATATCTCCGCCGAGTGATTGCGGCGAGGCAGGGGTCGGGCAGGCGGATTAGGTGACTGGGCAGCTGTGGATTGGTCCACTGGCACCGTCCAACGCCTAGCCTTGGTTGGATTTGATCTGCTCCCGTGGTTTCGACGGAACGACCTCACGGGCTCGTCGGCGGCAGAGAGCGCGCTCTGCGCCTCTTAGGCCACGGCGACGGCTCTGCAGCACGCACAGGGGGAAAGGACGACCACGCGGAGGCTCCTGGTGGTGTGGGCGGTGCTGGACGGCGCCGTTCTGCAGGGCTGGCCCCTGTTGGCCTCCACGGGCGGTTCTACCACCGCGGAAGACGCCGGCGTTGGCGAGACACGTCGCCACCGACGCTTGCCTCCGTCCAAACGACCGTGCGGCGCACTTGATAAGAAGGAGGAGCAGGGAGCAAGGCGCCAACGCGTGCACTGGCGAGATTGACGCCACGGTTCTGAAGAAACGACACTGTCGTCTAAACTGATACACTGAATTTTCTGAACTTGAACAGAAACAGTGCACACCAACTGTTCGACGAAATGATTTGGGCACGTGGAAAATTTTTCTTGAGCTGGGAATTGGTGAGGTGATCTCTTGATGCATCTAGAGGCTGCTTGATTTATCTCAGATTTTGAGGAAAAGAAAAAGAATGAATTTCACCAAAAATGGCAAATCTGGTCCAAACCTGCAGCAGGCAAATTTTGAAAAATTTGAGCTGTGGACCAGCAGATCTTGATGGATCTAGGTTGAGGGTACTAAGGACTAGCCAGAGAAGTTTATTTGGGATCAAGATTCAAAGGAAATTTGGTAGTTCCTTTGTAAACCACCATAGTCTAAATAAATGACAGAAAATGATATTGAGGTTAAAATAAATAGAAATAAAATTTAAAAGAGGTTGAAACTTGCTGGAATTGGATGCTTGGCTTGATCCAAAGTAGGGAGGTGGGTTTTGGAAGAAAATATTTTACATAGGTCATGGCAAGAGGATACTTTTTGAATGGGGAAGAATAAATCCAAAATTTAGGAATTCTTTTTAATAAAAAGAAATTGTAAAAACCTTCCAACATTATTTGTGTTGAGCCAACACAAGATGAAAAACCCTCAAGACCAAAGATCAAGATTTGGATGAACCCTAAAAAAATACTTGTCATAAAAGAATTTTTTTTGAAAAGGAGAGTCTTTTAGAAAAAAATTTAAATAACCTCCTTCAAATCAAATAAATAATTTGATAAAACCAAATCAAAATTTTTGGAGTGTTACATCAAGTGAAGAAGCCCAAGTCTGGACCTAAGCCTGAGACTAAGTGCTTCTACTGCAAAGGGACTAGTCACTAGAAGCGGAACTGCCCCAAGTATTTGGCGGATAAGAAGGATGGCAAAGTGAACAAAGGTATATTTGATATACATGTTATTGATGTGTACTTTACTAGTGTTTATAGCAAGCCCTCAGTATTTGATACTAGTTCAGTTGCTAAGAGTAGTAACTCGAAACGGAATTTGCAGAATGAACAGAGACTAGTTAAGGGTGAAGTGATGATATGTGTTGGAAGTGGTTCCAAGATTGATATGATCATCATCGTACACTCCCTATACTTTTGGGATTAGTGTTGAACCTAAATAAGTGTTATTTGGTGTTTGCGTTGAGCATGAATATGATTTGATCATGTTTATTGCAATACGGTTATTCATTTAAGTTAGAGAACATTGTTGTTCTGTTTACATGAATAAAACCTTCTATGGTCATACACACCAATGAAAATGGTTTGTTGGATCTCGATCGTAATGATACACATATTCATAATTTTGAAGCGAAAAGATGCAAAGTTAATAATGATAGTGCACCTTATTTTTGGCACTGTCGTTTAGGTCATATTGGTGTAAAGCGCATGAAGAAACTCCATGCTGATGGAATTTTGGAATCTGAAAGTGCAACTATCCCTAGGTGGTTTTGGTAATTCATAACAACATATAGCTCATTGAGCTAATGCTATTCCAAGATGATTATTTCAGGAAAGCTCAATGATTGGCATGGCATGGATGTGAAAGTGGAACCCTCAAAATTGCTAAGGAAAAAGGATTGGCTCAAGCTCAAAAGCTCAAGACTCTTCATTTTATATTTTAGTGATCCAAGATCACATTGAGTCTTTAGGAAAAGCCAATACTATTAAGGAGGGATGAGGTGTTGCTTAATGAGCCTCTTGCTTCATGTGCTTAGTGATATGCTCCAAAACCCTCAACTACTTTCCCATATCCACATATGACCTAAACCCTAAGCCAAACTCGGTCCTACCGATTCTTCCTATCCGGCGCCACCGAGTTTCACTTGTCATTAGCCACTGCCAAACCCTAGCAATTCGGTTCTACCGATAGGGATCTCGGTCTCACCGAGATGGGATTGCAAACTCTCTGTTTCCCTTTCGTAACTTTTCGGTCTCACCGAAAGAGCGAATCGGTCCCACCGAGATTGCAATGTAAATTCAGTGTTTCCCCTTTGTAACTTTTCGGTCTCACCGAAAGAGCAAATCGATCCCACCGAGTTTGCCTGACCAACTCTCTGGTTAGCTAATTATAAAATTCGGTCTCACCGAGATTACGTTATGCCCAAACCCTAACCATATTGGTCCTACCGAGTTGCATGTCAGTCCCACCGAAAATCTCTAACGGTCACTAGGTTTACATTTTCGGTCAGACCGAGTTTGTTGATTCGGTCCCACCGAGTTTGGAAAACTGTGTAACGGTTGGATTTTGTGTGGAGGCTATATATACCCCTCCACCTCCTCCTCATTCGATGAGAGAGCCATCAGAACACATACACCATTCCAACTCATATGTTCTGAGAGAGAACCACCTACTCATGTGTTGAGACCAAGAAATTCCATTCCTACCATATGAATCTTGATCTCTAGCCTCTCCAAGTTGCTTTCCACTCAAATCTTCTTTCCACAAAATCCTATGACAGAGAGTTGAGTGTTGGGGAGACTATCATTTGAAGCACAAGAGCAAGGAGTTCATTACCTACACACCATTTGTTACTTCTTGGAGAGTGGTGTCTCCTAGATTGGCTAGGTGTCACTTGGGAGCCTCCGACAAGATTGTGGAGTTGAACCAAGGAGTTTGTAAGGGCAAGGAGATCGCCTACTTCGTGAAGATCTACCGCTAGTGAGGCAAGTCCTGTGTGGGCGATGGCCATGGTGGGATAGACAAGGTTGCTTCTTCGTGGACCCTTTGTGGGTGGTTGCTTCTTCGTGGACCCTTCGTGGGTGGAGCCCTGTGTGGACTCGCGCAACCGTTACCCTTTGTGGGTGGAGCCCTGTGTGGACTCTCGCAACCGTTACCCTTTGTGGGTTGAAGTCTCCATCAACGAGGATGTAGGATAGCACCACCTATCCGAACCACGGGAAAAACATCTGTGTCTCCAATTGCGTTTGAATCCTCCAAACCCTTCCCTTTACATTCTTGCAAGTTGCATGCTTTACTTTCCGCTGCCAATATACTCTTTGCATGCTTGCTTGAATTGTGTGATGATTGCTTGACTTGTCCTAAAATAGCTAAAATCTGCCAAGAACTAAAATTGGGAAAAGGTTAAGTTTTTATTTGGTCAAGTAGTCTAATCACCCCCCTCTAGACATACTTTCGATCCTACAAGTGGTATCAGAGCTTTGGTCTCCATTTGCTTTGATCTCCATAGCTTTTGGTGGTCATAGCCTTGGTTTCACAACCTAGGAGAGTATGGCGTCTAGCGAGGGAAATTATCACCGTAGAGGTCCCTACTTTGATGGTACTAATTTTGCTAGTTGGAAGCATAAAATGAAAATGGATATTCTTGGACATAACCCCGCCATTTGGGCTATTGTATGTGTTGGTTTGCAAGGTGACTTCTTTGATGGGAGAGAACCAAACCGTGAGGCTACCGCGGATGAGTTGAAGATGTTGCAATACAATGCTCAAGCTTGTGATATTCTCTTTAACGGATTGTGCCCCGAAGAATTCAACAAAATCAGCCATCTTGAGAATGCGAAGGAAATTTGGGACACTTTGATTGATATGCACGAAGGTACCGACTCCGTCAAGGAATCCAAGTTGGATGTGCTTCAAAGCCAACTTGACAAGTTCAAGATGAAGGATGGTGAAGGTGTCGCTGAAATGTACTCTAGGATTGCTCTCATCACAAATGAGATTGCCGGCTTAGGAAGTGAAGAGATGACCAACAGATTCATCATCAAGAAGATTCTAAGAGCCTTGGATGGAAAATATGATACCGTGTGCACATTGATCCAAATGATGCCCATTACAAAGATCTCAAGCCAACGGAGGTGATTGGAAGAATTGTTGCTCATGAGATGTCACTTAAGGATAAAGAGGAACTTCACAACAAATCAAGTGGTGCCTATAAAGCCTCATGTGAAGCCCCTACATCATCAAGTGAGAAACAAGACTTCAATGAAGAATTGAGCTTAATGGTGAAGAACTTCAACAAGTTCTACAAGAGTAGAAGCAAAGATAGAAGCTTCAAGTCAAGGTCCTACAATGACAAAAGATCTTCTAGTCGAGAGCGAAACTGCTACAGTTGTGGAAGACCCGGACACTATTCCAATGAGTGTACGGCTCCCTACAAGAGAAGAGAAGATTCTCCAAAAAGAAGAAGCAAAGAATCACCACCAAGAGAGAGGAGGAGTAGAGATGATCGTTATGAACGAAGATACTCACGGAGAAGCAAGGATTCGGAAAGGAAGGAAAAATCATCAAGGAGCTACATAAGACGAAGACATCAAGCTCATGTTGGTGAATGGGTATCCGGCTCTGACTCCGACAGCCGCTCCGAGAGAAGTTATCACTCCGACTCCAAAGATACTCAAGATGAAGGTGTTGCCGGTCTAGCACTTGTGTCAACCAAGTCCTACGACATATTTGACTCACCAAATGAAGGAATTGGAAGATGCTTCATGGCCAAAGGTCCTAAGGTAACACATCCCGAGTATGTTGATTTCAATAGTGATGAAGATGACTTGTTAGGTGATGATTTGCTTGTTGACAACTCTAGTGATGAATACTATGATGAAAGACCAATTAATCATGCTAATCAAGATAAAACGAATGACAATGATAAGGAGAAGATTGAGGCTCTAACTAAAGAATTAAACATTCTTAAGTTAGCTCATGAAACTATCTTCGAAGATCATCGAGAACTTTTAAGAGCTCATGAGAAATTATGCTTTGAAAAGCTCAATCTTGAGCAAGAGCATGAGTTCTTAAAAGCAATCAATGATGATCTCCGCAAGAAAAGTTCTTCTCACATTGCCAAGCGTTTACTCTTATCCACTTACATGCCTCAAGTCAAGTCTAGTAACAAGAAAAGAAAGTCTCTTCCTC
>NC_053022.1:338138687-338149847 GCF_003073215.2 Triticum urartu
CCGGGACCACCGGAAGGGTCCCGGGGGTCCACCGGGTGGGGCCACCTATCCCGGAGCCCATGGGCTGAAGTGGGAGGGGAACCAGCCCCTAGTGGGCTGTGCGCCCCCCTTGGGCCTCCCCCTGCGCCTAGGGTTGGAAACCCTAGGGGTGGGGGCGCCACCCTTGCCTTGGGGGGCAAGGCACCCCCTTGGCCGCCGCCCCCCTAGGAGATTGGATCTCCTAGGGCCGGCGCCCCCCTAGGCACCCTATATATAGTGGGGGGAGGGAGGGCAGCCGCACCCAAGCCCCTGGCCTCTCCCTCTCCCTCCCGTGACACTCCTCCGTCTCCCTGCGCTTGGCGAAGCCCTGCCGAGATCACCGTGCTTCCACCACCACGCCGTCGTGCTGCTGGATCTTCATCAACCTCTCCTTCCCCTTGCTGGATCAAGTTGGAGGAGACGTCTTCCCAACCGTACGTGTGTTGAACGCGGAGGTGCCGTCCGGCACTTGGTCATCAGGTGATTTGGATACACGAGTACGACTCCATCAACCCCGTTCTCTTGAACGCTTCCGTGCGCGATCTACAAGGGTATGTAGATGCACTCCTCTCTCCCTCGTTGCTAGATGACTCCATAGATTGATCTTGGTGATGCGTAGAAATTTTAAAATTCTGCTACTTCCCCAAGATAGTAGATAGATACTATTGATAGGCCCCGATATGTACCCCACAACCATTTAAAAACTCAAGTTTGACCATTAGTTTGGAGCTGACTCAGAGTCTAATCGGTGAACAGGACGATAAAGTAGCATGTAATATTAAGCGATGCATAACGTAAGCAAACACGAAAGAGTGCGACCTCTCTTGCGGACTAGTGTAGTCCTCGAGGTCATCCGCTCGGTTGATGATGGTAGTGCAGTTTTCATGGCTGCCAACGACGGGGAAGAAGATCTGAGGCGGTGAAAGACAGTCTGGAGGCCGGATCCCTGCTGTGTTGGACCCTTCTGTCGTTGGAGCGGCTGAGCTGGGGTGGACGACGGCGCAACAGGAGCGGGACAAACCACGCAAGGTTTTCTTTGACAACTGTCTGTAAGAGAAGTAATTCTGTAAGGGCTCATTTGAATTAGAGGATTCTAACAATGTAGGGATAGGAAATAGACAGGAATAGGATAGGAATGCACGTGCAAACAGAGAATTTAAAAACACAGGATTTCTGCCAATCTGGGTGTTTGATTCACAACAATTGGAAGATCACAGGATGCAAAGAAGCATGGTGAGATTAAGTCAAACCACAAGAAAATGTACGGTTATAATGCTATTATGCTACTATCTCTTAGTCTTGTGCTTCATGAATAGGAATTTGAAAAGGAGGACAAGTGAAAATTAAAATTCCTACGTTTTTTCTTTAAGGAGACACTAAAGGAACAAATCTGTGTGCTTAGGACATATATATAACATGTAGAGTAAAAAAGAGATGCAACAAGTATACAACCTCTTTGGCGAAGCCATGTCGATCTGAAGGAAATATGCCATAGAGGCAATAATAAAGTTATTATTTATTTCCTTATATCATGATAAATTTTTATTATTCATGCTAGAATTGTATTAACCGGAAACATAATACATGTGTGAATACATAGACAAACAGAGTGTCACTAGTATGCCTCTACTTGACTAGCTCGTTGATCAAAGATGGTTATGTTTCCTAACCATAGACATGAGTTGTCATTTGATTAACGGGATCACATCATTAGGAGAATGATGTGATTGACTTGACCCATTCCGTTAGCTTAGCACTTGATCGTTTAGTTTGTTGCTATTGCTTTCTTCATGACTTATACATGTTCCTATGACTATGAGATTATGCAACTCCCGTTTACCGGAGGAACACTTTGTGTGCTACCAAACGTCACAACGTAACTGGGTGATTATAAAGGTGCTCTACAGGTGTCTCCAAAGGTACTTGTTGGGTTGGCGTATTTCGAGATATTAGGATTTGTCACTCCGATTGTCGGAGAGGTATCTCTGGGCCCTCTCGGTAATGCACATCACTTAAGCCTTGCAAGCATTGCAACTAATGAGTTAGTTGCGGGATGATGTATTACGGAACGAGTAAAGAGACTTGCCGGTAACGAGATTGAACTAGGTATTGAGATACCGACGATCGAATCTCGGGCAAGTAACATACCGATGACAAAGGGAACAACGTATGTTTTTATGCGGTCTGACCGATAAAGATCTTCGTAGAATATGTGGGAGCCAATATGAGCATCCAGGTTCCGCTATTGGTTATTGACCGGAGACGTCTCGGTCATGTCTACATAGTTCTCGAACCCGTAGGGTCCGCACGCTTAAAGTTTCGGTGACGATTGTATTATGAGTTTATGTGATTTGATGTACCAAAGGTAGTTCGGAGTCCCGGATGAGATCGGGACATGACGAGGAGTCTCGAAATGGTCGAGACGTAAAGATCGATATATTGGACGACTATATTCGGACATCGGAAAGGTTCGAGTGATTCGGGTATTTTCCGAGGTACCGGGGAGTTACGGGAATACGAGGAAGAAGTAATGGGCCTCATGGGCCAAGTGGTGAGAAGGAGGCAGGGCGCGCCCCCTAGCCCAAACGAATTGGACTAGGGGGCCGCCCCCTTTCCTCCTTTTCCTCTCTCCTTCCTTCTCCTTCTCCTCCTTCCTTTCCTCCTCCTAGTAGAGGAAAGGGGAGTCCTACTCCTACTAGGAGGAGGACTCCTCCTCCTGGCGCGCCCATAGAGGGCCGGCCGGCCTCCCCCTTGCTCCCTTTATATACAGGGGCAGGGGGGCACCTCTAGACACACAAGTTGATCAGTTGATCTCTCCCAGCCGTGTGCGGTGCCCCCTCCACCATATTCCACCTCGGTCATATCGTAGCGGTGCTTAGGCGAAGCCCTGCGTCGGTAGCAACATCATCACGTCATACGCCGTCGTGCTGACGGAACTCTCCCGTGAAGCTCTGCTGGATCGAGTTCGCGGGACGTCATCGAGCTGAACGTGTGCTGAACTCGGAGGTGCCGTGCGTTCGGTACTTTGGATCGGTCGGATCGTGAAGACGTACGACTACATCAACCTGTTGTGCTAACGCTTCCGCTTTCGGTCTACGAGGGTACGTGGACAACACTCTCCCCTCTCGTTGCTATGCATCACCATGATCTTGCGTGTGCGTAGGAATTTTTTGAAATTACTACGTTCCCCAACAGTGGCATCCGAGCCGTTTATGCGTTGATGTTATATGCACGAGTAGAACACAAGTGAGTTGTGGGCGATATAAGTCATACTGCTTACCAGCATGTCATACTTTGGTTCGGCGGTATTGTTGGATGAAGCGGCCCGGACCGACATTACGCGTACGCTTACGCGAGACTGGTTCTACCGACGTGCTTTGCACATAGGTGGCTGGCGGGTGTCAGTTTCTCCAACTTTAGTTGAACCGAGTGTGGCACGCCCGGTCCTTGCGAAGGTTAAAATAGCACCAACTTGACAAACTATCGTTGTGGTTTTGATGCGTAGGTAAGAACGGTTCTTGCTAAGCCCATAGCAGCCACGTAAAACTTGCAACAACAAAGTAGAGGATGTCTAACTTGTTTTTGAAGGGCATGTTGTGATATGATATGGTTAAGACGTGATGCTATATTTTATTATATGAGATGATCATGTTCTTGTAACCGAGTTATTGGCAATTGACAGGAGCCATATGGTTGTCGCTTTATTGTATGCAATGCAATCGCCCTGTAATGCTTTACTTTATCACTAAGCGGTAGCGATAGTCGTAGAAGCATAAGATTGGCGAGACGACAAGATGCTACGATGGAGATCAAGGTGTCGCGCCGGTGACGATGGTGATCATGACGGTGCTTCGGAGATGGAGATCACAAGCACAGAGATGATGATGGCCATATCATATCACTTATATTGATTGCATGTGATGTTTATCTTTTATGCATCTTATCTTCTTTGATTGACGGTAGCATTATAAGATGATCTCTCACTAAATTTCAAGATAAGTGTTCTCCCTGAGTATGCACCGTTGCCAAAGTTCGTCGTGCCCAGACACCACGTGATGATCGGGTGTGATAAGCTCTATGTCCATCTACAACGGGTGCAAGCCAGTTTTTGCACACGTGGAATACTCAGGTTAAACTTGACGAGCCTAGCATATGCAGATATGGCCTCGGAACACTGAGACCGAAAGGTCGAGCGTGAATCATATAGTAGATATGATCAACATATTGATGTTCACCATTGAAAGCTACTCCATTTCACGTGATGATCGGTTATGGTTTAGTTGATTTGGATCACGTGATCACTTAGAAGATTAGAGGGATGTCTTTCTAAGTGGGAGTTCTTAAGTAATATGATTAATTGAACTTAAATTTATCATGAACTTAGTACCTGATAGTATCTTGCTTGTCTATGTTTGTTGTAGATAGATGGCCCGTGCTGTTGTTCCGTTGAATTTTAATGCGTTCCTTGAGAAAGCAAAGTTGAAAGATGATGGTAGCAATTACACGGACTGGGTCCGTAACTTGAGGATTATCCTCATTGCTGCACAGAAGAATTACGTCCTGGAAGCACCGCTGGGTGCCAGGCCTGCTGCAGGAGCAACACCAGATGTTATGACATCTGGCAGAGCAAAGCTGATGACTACTCAATAGTTCAGTGTGCCATGCTTTACGGCTTAGAATCGGGACTTCAACGACGTTTTGAACGTCATGGAGCATATGAGATGTTCCAGGAGTTGAAGTTAATATTTCAAGCAAATGCCCGGATTGAGAGATATGAAGTCTCCAATAAGTTCTATAGCTGCAAGATGGAGGAGAATAGTTCTGTCAGTGAACATATACTCAAAATGTCTGGGTATCATAATCACTTGACTCAACTGGGAGTTAATCTTCCTATTGATAGTGTCATTGACAGAGTTCTTCAATCACTGCCACCAAGCTACAAGAGCTTCGTGATGAACTATAATATGCAAGGGATGGATAAGACGATTCCCGAGCTCTTCGCAATGCTAGCTGCAGGAGGTAGAAATCAAGAAGGAGCATCAAGTGTTGATGGTCAATAAGACCCAGTTTCAAGAAAAAGGGCAAAGGGAAGAAGAAGGGGAACTTCAAGAAGAACAGCAAGCAAGTTGCTGCTCAGGAGAAGAAACCCAAGTCTGGACCTAAGCCTGAAACTGAGTGCTTCTACTGCAAGCAGACTGGTCACTGGAAGCGGAACTGCCCCAAGTATTTGGCGGATAAGAAGGATGGCAAGGTGAACAAAGGTATATGTGATATACATGTTATTGATGTGTACCTTACTAGAGCTCGCAGTAGCACCTGGGTATTTGATACTGGTTCTATTGCTAATATTTGCAACTCGAAACAGGGACTACGGATTAAGCGAACACTGGCCAAGGACGAGGTGACGATGCGCGTGGGAAATGGTTCCAAAGTCGATGTGATCGGTCGGCACGCTACCTCTACATCTACCTTCGGGATTAGTTTAGACCTAAATAATTGTTATTTGGTGCCAGCGTTGAGCATGAACATTATATCTGGATCTTGTTTGATGCGAGACGGTTATTCATTTAAATCAGAGAATAATGGTTGTTCTATTTATATGAGTAATATCTTTTATGGTCATGCACCCTTGAAGAGTGGTCTATTTTTGATGAATCTCGATAGTAGTGATACACATATTCATAATGTTGAAGCCAAAAGATGCAGAGTTGATAATGATAGTGCAACTTATTTGTGGCACTGCCGTTTAGGTCATATCGTGTAAAGCGCATGAAGAAACTCCATACTGATGGACTTTTGGAACCACTTGATTATGAATCACTTGGTACTTGCGAACCATGCCTCATGGGCAAAATGACTAAAACGTCATTCTCCGGTACTATGGATAGAGCAACAGATTTGTTGGAAATCATACAAACAGATATATGTGGTCCGATGAATGCTGAGGCTCATGGTGGATATCGTTATTTTCTCACATTCACAGAGGATTTAAGTAGATATGGGTATATCTACTTGATAAAACATAAGTCTGAAACATTTGAAAAGTTCAAAGAATTTCAGAGTGAAGTTGAAAATCATCGTAACAAGAAAATAAAATTTCTACGATCTGATCGTGGAGGAGAATATTTGAGTTACGAGTTTGGTGTACATTTGAAACAAAGCGAATAGTTTCGCAACTCACGCCACCCGGAACACCACAGCGTAATGGTGTGTCCGAACGTCGTAATCGTACTTTACTAGATATGGTGCGATCTATGATGTCTCTTACTGATTTACCGCTATCGTTTTGGGGTTATGCTTTAGAGACGGTCCGCATTCACGTTAAATAGGCACCATCGAAATCCGTTGAGACGACGCCTTATGAACTGTGGTTTGGCAAGAAACCAAAGTTGTCGTTTCTTAAAGTTTGGGGCTGCGATGCTTATGTGAAAAAGCTTCAACCTGATAAGCTCGAACCCAAATCGGAGAAATGTGTCTTCATAGGATACCCAAAGGAGACTGTTGGGTACACCTTCTATCACAGATCCGAAGGCAATACATTCGTTGCTAAGAATGGATCCTTTCTAGAGAAGGAGTTTCTCTCAAAAGAAGTGAGTGGGAGGAAAGTAGAACTTGATGAGGTAACTGTACCTGCTCCCTTATTGAAAGTTCATCACAGAATGGTTTCTGTGACACCTACAATTAGTGAGGAAGTTAATGATGATGATCATGAAACTTCAGATCAAGTTATTACTGAACCTCGTAGATCAACCAGAGTAAGATCCGCCAGAGTGGTACGGTAATCCTGTTCTGGAAGTCATGCTACTGGATCATGATGAACCTACGAACTATGAAGAAGCGATGGTGAGCCCAGATTCCGCAAAATGGCTTGAAGCCATGAAATCTGAGATGGGATCCATGTATGAGAACAAAGTGTGGACTTTGGTTGACTTGCCCATTGATCGGCAAGCAATTGAGAATAAATGGATCTTCAAGAAGAAGACTGACGCTGATGGTAATGTTACTGTCTACAAAGCTCGACTTGTTGCGAAAGGTTTCGACAAGTTCAAGGGATTGACTGCTGTCGGTGTCAAAACCGGTGGATCTCGGGTAGGGGGTCCCGAACTGTGCGTCAAGGCCGGATGGTAACAGGAGACAAGGGACAAGATGTTTTTTACCCAGGTTCGGGCCCTCTCGATGGAGGTAATACCCTACTCCTGCTTGATTAATATTGATGATATGGGTAGTACAAGAGTAGATCTACCACGAGATCAAGGAGGCTAAACCCTAGAAGCTAGCCTATGGTATGATTGTTGTGTATGTAGTTGATTGCCTACGGACTACAACCCTCCGTTATATAGACACCGGATAGGGTTAGGGTTACATAAAGTCGGTTACAATGGTAGGAGATCTTGAATATCCGCATCGCCAAGCTTGCCTTCCACGCCAAGGAAAGTCCCATCCGGACACGGGACGAAGTCTTCAATCTTGTATCTTCATAGTCCAGGAGTCCGGCTACCCGAACACCCCCTAATCCAGGACTCCCTCAGTAGCCCCTGAACCAGGCTTCAATGACGACGAGTCCGGCGCGCAAATTGTCTTCGGCATTGCAAGGCGGGTTCCTCCTCCAAGTCCTTCGTAGAAGATTGTAACACCAAGAGTAGTGTCCGGCTCTGCAAAATAAGTTTCCACATATTGCCATAGAGAGAATAATATTGACACAAATCAAATCTGCCGACGTATTCCGCAGTGTGTCATCACACTACAGGCCAAGTCCTTTACTCGAATCGTTTTTACTTTTCCACCTCAGCATGTTTTGCGAGGCGGTTTCCTTGGCACGTCTTGTCAAAGCAGAGATCGTGTACCCCCTTACGGGATTCTCATCAATACGGACGTGGGTAACCCAACCGCGCCATTTATCACGGCGCTTGGGAGGCAAGCGAGTTTTACTAGGCTGGTGGGGACGCACAACCGCATCCGCCCATATAAGGGGATAAGGATCCACCCTTTTACCTACGCCTTCTTCTTTTGCCTATCCATCTCCTGCACTCGAGCTCCAGCGCCCAAGCCCGCACTTCCCACCTCAACCTTCTCCAGCAATGTCCGGAGCGGGAGGCAAGTGGATGGTCTCCTCCATCACGGAGGGCCATGTCAAAAAGCTAAGGAAGGCCGGATACTTGTCCAAAGACATCGCGCACCGGCTTCCCGAGGAGGGGCAGCTTCTCCCCACCCCAAGGCCCCATGAGAGGGTAGTATTCCTTCCCCACTTCCTCCGCGGACTGGGTTTTCCACTCCACCCATTTGTCCGGGGGCTCATGTTTTACTATGGCCTGGATTTCCACGATCTGGCCCCGAACTTCGTCCTCAACATCTCGGCGTTTATCGGTGTGCGAGGCCTTCCTCCGCATCCGCCCCCATTTCGGCCTCTGGCTCAAGACCTTCAACGTCAAGCCCAAGGTGGTGCGCGGCAGCCAGGCGGAATGCGGAGGCGCCATGGCGGGCAAGATGGCCAACGTCCTATGGCTC
This sequence comes from Triticum urartu, assembly GCF_003073215.2. Lineage (NCBI taxonomy): Eukaryota > Viridiplantae > Streptophyta > Magnoliopsida > Poales > Poaceae > Triticum > Triticum urartu. The sequence goes on from NC_053022.1 coordinate 338,147,211, forward strand.
GAGGGCTCCTTCGTGGAGACCCTGAAGGGGTGGCAATCGTGGTGGTTTTACATCACCGAGCGCGCGATCCGAAATGGATCGCAACCCCCGAGTTCTGATCCGGACCCCCCATGCGGCTTATGTCCTGGAAAGAGACGGGCCTGTCGTGGGGCGACGAAAAAGAGGTGACCGGACTGCAGACATGCATCCAGTCCCTGGTGAGCAAGCCGATCAAGCTGTCAATGTAGTCCAGGTTATGCTCGTCCACCGGATCCTCCCGTGTCAACAACGGGGCTTTAATCTGTGGGATTTCAACCCGGCGCAACACCAAACCCTTAACAGGCTCTTTGACACGACGTATGAAGATGTCTGAAAGGTGCTAACCAAAGGCGCCGAGGCTCCCACATCCGCTTCCGAGGACCGTGGATACAGCTCGCAGCGTCACGCTAGCGAGGTAAGCTATTTTCACCTTTTACAGGATGTTAAGTTTTTTCATAGTTTGACTCTATGCGGGATCTAAGCTCCCTTACCTTTGACAGGCTTGGCGGGCGAAGTCCGGATCGATTAACTGTCCGACTCCCTTGCCCGAAGACCCAGCTCCTGCTCTACTAGCAAAGCTGCTGGTTCTGGCACCTTATGTGGTGCCGGAGAAGAAGGCCAAGAAGAAGAAGGCCACGGGGACTCGAAAGAGTTCCCGGCATATGGTGGTGTCGGACTCGTCGTCCGACGAGTCCGAGACGCACTCCCCCCGTGAAGACGAGGAGGAGGAAGAAGAAACCTCTCCCCCCCCAACGGGGGGAGGAGAGAAGAGGGAAGGCCGCCCCAACGGGGGAGGCCGAGGGGTCTAGGAAAAGGAAGACCCCTCCCGGACTACGCCCCCAACGCCGAAGAGGGCAAAGAGGAGTGGCCAAACAGGGCCAAGCGTCCGGCGAAATCGTAAGTTCGGATATCAGAATAACTCATGATGTTCCTTTGTTGCACAGCTTTCCCTAATGTCGAACATAATTATGCAGCCCGCCCCGGGCCGAACTCAACGAGTCGTCGAGCGGCTCCCTGGATTCATCGGACGTGAACTCAGTTCCGCCCGCTGTCTCCCCCCGCACTGCGGACGACGCCGAAGTGGCGTCGCAACGAGCTCCGGGGCAGGAGGAGGTGGTCCTGGAGGAGCCGCAGGGCGACCTCCCGGACCCCAGGAGTAAAGGGGACAAGACCCCCCAGGGCTCCAAGTCCGGCTTTGTGCCGGACACCGCGCCGGAATCTTCAACAGTTCCGGACCGCGGTAGGCGAACTCCTTCCAAGAGGAGCAAGCCTTCTGAGCCGGCGGCCTCCGTCCAACCGGAGGTGCCGACAATCTGTCGAGGTGCTTGACGGCGCCTCCATCGACGAGGAGCACCGTACTATTATGAGTACGGTGATCCAGAAGGTTCAGTCCGCCAAGAGCGGACTGAGTGAAGCTTGCGCTAGCCCCTAACGGGCTTCGAGGTAAGTAAAAAATATGCTAAAAATATAACCGCATAGACAGTAGCCCCTGATGCTCTGTTTGGCATTCGGAAAGAAAGCCGAATAGAGGATCTAGTAAATTTCGCAGAGTCTAAACAATAAAGAGTCAATATGCGTGTGCAAGCTTCGCTGGCTATCCACGCCGCACTGACTGCGGAGTGGTGTCCTGAAACAGGACCTCAAGCGGACCGAGCGAAGAGCTCGCCTTGCCAAGCGGCAGCTCGAGGAAAAAGAAGTAGGAAATTACCTTACAGAAAAGTGCCTATAGAGAGGCGTGATTGCAAAAAATAACAGGATTGCACTGCTTATTATAGGGGCCACGACTGAGTGGTGACCCTCAAGTAGGCGCTGTCCGAGGCCGAAAAGAAAACGGCCGCGGAGCGCACCGAGCGAGAGAAACTTGGGGCTCAGGTCGGCGAGGTGCAGCAAGAGCTTCAGGCTCTCATGAAAAAACATGAGAGTTTGGAGCTTGAGTCAAAGACCCAAGCGTCCGAGCTCGCGGCGGCCCTTGAGACTGCCAAGTCTGCCAAGGCCGAAGCCCAAAAGGCCCTCCAAGAGTTGGAGGAGATGAAGAAGATAGCAGCGGGTAAGGCATTCTTTATGCAAAGCAGAAATATAAAAGTAAACTACTTGTTACTTACCCGAATCCAGAGTTCTCCAGGGGCATTCGCAGATCTTCCCCGTAGCGTATCCGCCGCCGCCGCATTCTACCAAGCTGAAGAGGGCAGCTCGATGAGAAGGTGTTCTGGTCTCAGTATGCTGAGGCCGACACCCTGTGCCCTTGAGCGACCAGCTGAAACAGCTGGTCGAGCTCCACAAGGCGGCCGAACAGGCCATGAAGGGCTTCATAGTTCGGCTGTGGCCCGGAGAGGCCCTGCCTGGGAGCTACTTCGGGCTGGTGCGGCGGCTGGTGGAGGCCTGTCCAAGGCTCGAGGTCATCAAGCGCTCCGTCTGCATCGAAGGTGCCCGTCGGGCCCTTGCCCGTGCAAAGGTGCACTGGGGTAAGCTGGACGGTGAGAAGCTTGTGAAGGACGGGCCGCCGCCGGGGAAGGAGCATCGCAAGCCCGAGAACTATTACAAGGATGTTCTTGCGGGTGCCCGCCTTGTGGCGGATGAATGTACCAAGGATGTAATTTTGAATGAACTCGCTCGTTTTTA
>NC_053022.1:338150847-338163226 GCF_003073215.2 Triticum urartu
ACTGACGCTGTTTTCAGCAGAATTGCCATGGTGTTGTTTTATGTGCAGAAAACAAATATTCTCGGAATGACCTGAAACTCCACGGAACATCTTAGAAAAAACAAAAAAAATCCTCAAAGATGAAGACCAGGGGGCCCACACCCTTCTCACGAGGGTGGGGGGCCCCTAGGGCGCGCCCCCTACCTCGTGGGCCCCCTGGAAACCCTCCGACGCCAACTCCAACTCTATATATTTGCTTTCGGAGAGAAAAAAAAGAGAGAAGAAATCATCGCGTTTTACGATACGGAGCCGCCGCCAAGCCCTAAAACCTCTCGGGAGGGCTGATCTGGAGTCCGTTCGGGGCTCCGGAGAGGGGGATTCGTCGCCGTCGTCATCATCAACCATCCTCCATCACCAATTTCATGATGCTCACCGCCGTGCGTGAGTAATTCCATCGTAGGCTTGCTGGACGGTGATGGGTTGGATGAGATTTATCATGTAATCGGGTTAGTTTTGTTAGGGTTTGATCCCTAGTATCCATTATGTTCTGAGATTGATGTTGCTATGGCTTTTCTATGCTTAATGCTTGTCACTAGGGCCCGAGTGCCATGATTTCAAATCTGAACCTCTTATGTTTTCATGAATATGTGTGAGTTCTTGATCCTATCTTGCAAGTCTATAGTCACCTACTATGTGTTATGATCCGGCAACCCCGAAGTGACAATAATCGGGACCACTCCCGGTGATGACCATAATTTGAGGAGTTCATGTATTCACTATGTGCTAATGCTTTGTTTTGGTTCTCTATTAAAATGAGGCCTTAATATCCCTTAGTTTCCAATAGGACCCCGCTGCCACGGGAGGGTAGGACAAAAGATGTGCTAATGCTTTGTTCCGGTTCTCTATTGACAACTCAGCTGCTAATACTTGAGAATATTCTTTGGCTCCCCTTGTGTCAAATCAATAAATTTGGATTGAATACTCTACCCTCGAAAGCTGTTGCGATCCCCTACACTTGTGGGTCATCAGGGGGCATGTATGTACTGAAATCCTCCAAAAGAACCTTCAGAAATTGTAGTACATTGTCATTGTAAACTTGGAAAAAGGTGTCACAAATTGAACTCCCTTATGGTTAACATTTAACAGGAAAGGAACATCACCTCGATATATAGCTTCTCCAGGCACGGAAAGCATCTCAGGAAACTGACAACTTGCTCCAGGTCGGGCCCGATAGATTCTAGTGCCAAGACCTTCACTGTGCGCAGTTTCGGGGTCAAGCTTGTGAATCATTTTCTGAATGACAGACGAACAAACATCTTCAAAATTAGAAATAATGTTAATTTGTAGAAGGAGAGGTAGAAGGCGGCTGTTGTACCTGAACGGGTGTGGATCCAATAACAAGTTTCGGAGTATTTGTCAGACGAGTAGCCCACCACTTGTCAATTTCGGCGCAGAAATGACATTGATTCTTGTTGGACCTTCTTGATCAACTACAAGTAATCTCTCAAGTGCAGGTGTGTCCTGGATGACCATACCGTGGTCACACTTTGTGATGTCTTCCTGCCGCACCAGCAACACACATAAATAGTCCGGAGAGTCATGGAGGTGATGTGGAAGGTACTCAACCCATTGATCGCCTGAAGACGAAGGTACTCGAGTGCAGTACAGCCACGGAGCAGGCGCTCCATGTCACCCTTTGAGAGGCAGACGACGACGAGCTCGAGGTGCTTCAGTCGTGGTAGAATAAGAGCGGGCGCGTCATTAAGGGGCGGGAAATGGCAGTTCCTGAACTTGGCGACGCGCAGCGTGGGCGCGAGGCGGAGTGCGGACGTTGGCAGCGACCGCATATGCCCATCATCAAAAGTGAGCTCCTCGAGCTGATCTAGGGCGGGGGATCGGAACCAGTCGTCAAGCTTGGCTCGGTCCTTGCCGTTGGAACGGAACTTGCCCATTCTAAGGCCTTTGGTTGGGCCAAGGTGACTGCCAAGGATCTTGGAGAACGCATCCAAGCTTTTGCGATAGCCATGGCAGAGCTCGTGGGTGTCGATGAGGTCGAGAGGGCTGGAGTTCCATAGGGGGCGCCACCGCCGGGAAAGGAGGGTTGTCCGCGCCCCATATTTGATTGGGAGGAGGGAGATGATGACCTCTCATATCGGGGAGGCTGCTGATTAAGTCTAGGCCTGCTGGAGTCGCTTGCGGTTCTAGCTCGCCCCGCCTCCGCTTGTTGGCAGCCCCGTTCTCCACCTCCGGAGTCTCCTTGTCAGTGGCGCTTTCTGATAGAAATGGGAGTACAGGGAATATTTAGTTAAAACAGGGCAATAGAAAAGTGTATTGGTAACTAGAAGTTATTAGGTAGGATATAGTAAGAAAAGGGAATAACAATTGGTTGCTTAAATACTACACAATTCATTTGACATTGCTGGGTAAGTCAACATTGCAGATAGTTGAAAAGAAAACTTACTTCGAACAAAGTCTGGACGGATGATTTTGTCGGGGAAGTTAGCATATATCTCATGACCAGGCCCTTCTATGTGCAGTGCAATTTTAGTGCCAGCTTTCAGTACATAAAACTTTGCAATTTCATTCCAAAAGCCAGTGCCAAAATAGGAGTCACCACGTTCATCAAGTCTTATAGTAGCAACGATTGTAAATCCATGGTTTGTGTGCAGTATGACATTCGTGGAGCCTTGATGTATGTAAAGGGAAAAATTGTGCACTACATAATCTGTTGCATAGCGAGGGATGTCCTGCAGAAAATGGTAGGATTGTTAAAGAAAATATGGTAACATGCAAATATGGGCCCAAATTGAAAGAACTGTACAACAGTTGAAATCAAAGGACAAAAGTCTATAATTAAACAGATAGGGTAAACATGATGTCATGGAAATATGAGAGTAATCGAAAGAACAATACATCATTAATTTGCCTAATATAGAAAGAAGAGGGGGAAAATCCCCTTTGACGTATATGGTGCATGTGGCACCTTTTATCCAAATGTAGCAATATTTAGAATATGTTCAGGAAAGTAGGCCATGCCAACCGATTTAGGGTGAGATTGAACATACCTGCGCGCGTCCTCAAGTTATCTGGTACGATGAGATGGAATCTCTGGCGCGGTCGCCAAGTCCTGAAGTGTCGGTGCACTGTACATTCTATGAATGAAAGAAAACCCTCAAATCAGCTCGAATAAAAATGAATTCAATGGCGATTTCCGCCGGGTGATTAAAGGAGGCAGATGAACTGGGTATAAGAGATGAGATAATATCTCGTTAAATTAGTTACCTTGTCGTCCATGAGAAAGAACCCTCAGTACGGCAGATTCCCCAACCGAGCGGAGCTGGGTCGACCGCGAGCAGCGTCGAGAAAGTCGATGGCGATAGGCGGCGGCAAGTGGAAGTGGCAAAATGCGGTGGGCTTTGCTAGCAGCCTGGCGGCGGCGGCAGGCTTCGAGCTAAGTGTTTACTGCCGTGGTCGTCGAAGTCGGTGTGGAACTTCGCCTCCGGCTGTGGAAGCTCGATGCCGTCGACGACGTCAGGGTGCAGCGATAACTCGCCGGTGACGCAACCTCTGTCTCCATCTCCACGCACGTGCTCCGGTGCTTTAGCAGCCCCGGCGTCGCCACTCCCTCCGATGGGCGCTTCGGCGGCATCCTCATACACTGACGGCTTTGAGGACTGAGAGCGGCGTCGAGGATGCAAGCGAGAGAGAGAGGATTGTGTGTGCGTAGCGAGGATGGGGGGTGCGGCCGCTCGGGCGCACCATTAATATGGAGTAGTGGGAGTTGTGGGAGAGAGGCGCGGCGGTCAAACCGATGGCTCGCCTCCGGTGAGCCTGCGCACCGGACTGCTGGCATGCCTACCAAAGTTTCACATAGCTACTCGCACGCCTCCCGATGACACTGCGCACGCGAGCACGCCTCCGTCAATTCACACACCTGCACGCACGCCTCCCGTCTGCCTGCGGGCGGACTGCTCGCATGCGTCCCGTCAACTCACGCCTGCTCGCACCACACGGGTCACGCGGCGGCACGTATATTGTTTTTCTATTTGGATGATTAATGTTCGCTTTATTGCTTAACCGAAGCATGGCACATATCCATTGTTGGTCTAACGCTCACGGTTCGAATAAATAATCCGTTTGGGATATTGGTTCCCAATTATTAATAATCTCCCATCTGTAATTAGATAAAGATTACATCAAAACTGGTCTCAAATTTGACAAAAAAGTACAATGCCACTTTGTATTGGTGTCCATATGACAACACGATAAGTTTCATGAACTTCAAATAAGTTTTGGATGTACATAGAATTTAAAAATCAAGATTCTCAATGTTTGAAATTTGTTGCACGGGGAGTAAACATGCACCCAGTGAGACACATGTGTTTTTGCAATCCATTTAGGTGCACTGTCACGTGTGCATGTAGCTCAAATTTGATTTTTGCACATTATACCCATAGAAAATCAATCAATCAATGTACTAAAACGTCTTAATGATCTCTATGATTTTTTTGAAATTAAAACGTCCCTCCTTTGGTAACATGTATGTTCACCGCGGGATAATTAATTTAACATGCATCGTAGTTGCGGTGGATTCGCGGTGTGTGTGTGGGTGTGTGCGTCTGGGGGTGGCGGGTGGCTCGCAGTACACTACGAGTTGTGAGCCACCGTGTGGGTTGGCCGTTTTGTTAGGCAGGCTGGTGCCACATCAGAGTCGTGAAATCGTTATTTAAAACATTACACAACCCTTTCATACATAAATGTTTTGGCCACATGCAGTCGATGGTTGTCCTACACGACACTCGATACTCGCGTGTGACGCTTTCTGTGGGCCCGCGAGGTCGTCGTCCATCACTTTGACGAAAGCCGGCAGTGAGGTTAATTTGACCAGCAAGGTAGAATCTTTTTTGTTTGTGTTATGGTGGTATATAGTACGCGTCGAAGAGGTGGGAGGGGACTAGCATATATACTATACGTATGCGTCCGTGAACAAGTACACCTCACTCAGTGTCGGGACTTTTTGGTTACCGAGGCACGTGCCACATCAAAATTGTGAAATTGGTTATTCAAACATCACACAACACCTTTTTGGGCTTGAAGTGTGGTGTAACATACATATGCATCGTCAACCTAACCATCACTCAGTGTGGGGATTTCTAGTTCGAAATCACGGTGCCACATCAAAGTTGTTCCATTGTTACTCAAAAACACACCTCTCCATACATATGTTTAGGCCACATGCAAGCAGTGGTTATCTTCGGGGACTAGCTACTTGCGTGATTATTGGCAAGCTAGCCCATCTCCGGGGTCGCATGGACGGCCATCACTTTGACCAACAACAAGAGAGAGGTTGTACGACCAAGGTGGATTATTCTTGGTCCGTTTTACAATCCATCTTGGTGAGATATATGCCTCTCTGGCCCGCCGACTGAAAGTGTGTGCATGTGGGGGGTGCTACATCGCACTTTGCTAGGTGAACCTCGGTTGGGGGGGCATGCATTCATAGCTTAATTAGGATTCCCTTCGTGGCGACACAAGGGGGTGGGGGCTGCTAGCTACTTCACACTTTGCTAGGTGAACCTCAGTTGGGGGGGAGGGGGCATGCTCATAGCTTAGGATTCCCTTTGTGCCGACACGAGGAGGGGGTTGCTAGCTACTTCGCACTTTGCTAGGTGAACCTTGGTTGGGGGGCATGTGCATTCATAGCTTAGGATTCCCTTCGTGCCGACACGAGGGAGGGATGGTTGCTAGCTACTTCGCACTTTCCTAGGGTGAACCTCGGTTGGGGGAGGGCATGCATTCATAGCTTATGATTCCCTTCATGCTGACACGAGGGAGGGGGTAGGTGAACCTCGGTTGGGGGGGCATGTGCATTCATAGCTTAGCATTCCCTTCCTGCCAACACGAGGGAGGGGTGGCTGCTAGCTATTTCGCACTTTGCTAGGGTGAACCTCGGTTGGGGGGAGGGCATGCATTCATAGCTTAGCTAGGATTCCCTTCATACCGACACGAGGGAGGGGACTGCTAGGTACTTCACACTTTGTTAGGTGAACCTCGGTTTGGGGGGCATACAGTCATAGCTTAGGAATCCCTTCATGCCGACATGAGGGAGGGGGCTGCTAGCTCTACTTCACACTTTGCTAGGTGAACCTTGGTTGGAGGGCATGCATTCATATCTTAGGATTTGATACGTCTCCAACATATCTATAATTTTTTGATTGCTCCATGCTTATATTATCTACTATTTTGGACATTATTGGGCTTTATTAATCCACTTTTATATATTTTGGGACTAAACCTATTAACCGGAGGCCCAGTCCCAGATTGCTTTTTTTGCTGTTTTAGGGTTTTCGAAGAAAAGGAATATGAAACGGAGTCCAAACGGAATGAAACCTTCGGGAACGTGATTTTCCTCAACACAAGACCCAGGAGACTTGGACCTATGTCAAGACACAAAGGAGGAGGCCACGAGGTAGGGGGGCGCGCCTACCCCCCAGGCGCACCCTCCACCCTCGTGGGCCCCCTGTTGCTCCACTGACGTACTCCTTCCTCCTATATATACCTATGTACCCCCAAACGATCAGATACAGAGCCAAAACCCTAATTCCACTGCCGCAACTTTCTGTGTCCACGAGATCCCATCTTGGGGCCTGTTCCAGAGCTCCGCTGGAGGGGGCATCAATCACGGAGGGCTTCTACATCAACACCATAGCCTCTCCGATGAAGTGTGAGTAGTTCTACCTCAGACCTACGGGTCCATAGTTAGTAGCTAGATGGCTTCTTCTCTCTTTTTGGATCTCAATACAATGTTCTCCCCCTCTCTTGTGGAGATCTATTCGATGTAATCTTCTTTTTGCGGTGTGTTTGTTGAGACCGATGAATTGTGGGTTTATGATCAAGTCTATCTATGAATAATATTTGAATCTTCTCTGAATTCTTTTATGTATGATTGGTTATCTTTGCAAGTCTCTTCGAATTATCAGTTTGGTTTGGCCTACTAGATTGATCTTTCTTGCAATGGGAGAAGTGCTTAGCTTTGGGTTCAATCTTGCGATGTCCTTTCCCAGTGATAGTAGGGGCAGCAAGGCACATATTGTATTGTTGCCATCGAGGATAACAAGATGGGGTTTTCTTCATATTGCATGAGTCTATCCCTCTACATCATGTCATCTTGCTTAAGGCGTTACTCTGTTTTTAACTTAATACTCTAGATGCTTGCTGGATAGCGGTCGATGAGTGGAGTAATAGTAGTAGATGCAGGCAGGAGTCGGTCTACTTGTCTCGGACGTGATGCCTATATACATGATCATACCTAGATATTCTCATAACTATGCTCAATTCTGTCAATTGCTCAACAGTAATTTGTTCACCCAGCGTAGAATACTTATGCTCTAGAGAGAAGCCACTAGTGAAACCTATGGCCCCTGGTCTATATTCATCATATTGATCTCCTACTACTTAGTTATTTCCTTTGCTCTTTACTTTGCCTTTATTTTACTTTGCATCTTTATCATAAAAATACCAAAAATATTATCTATCAGATCTCACTCTCGTAAGTGGCCTTATAGGGATTGACAACCCCTATTTGTGTTGGTTGCGAGGATTTATTTGTTTTGTGCAGGTACGAGGGACTCGCGCGTAGCCTCCTATTGGATTGATACCTTGGTTCTCAAAAACTGGGGGAAATACTTACGCTACTTTGCTGCATCATCCCTTCCTCTTCGGGGAAAACCAACGTAGTGCTCAAGAGGTAGCAAGAAGGATTTCTGGTGCCGTTGCCAGGGAGGTCTACGCAAAAGTCAACATACCAAGTACACATCACATACCCTTATCTCCCGCATTACATTATTTGCCATTTGCCTCTCGTTTTCCTCTCCCCCACTTCACCATTGCCGTTTTATTCGCCCTCTCTCTCTATCCTCCTCCTCTTTCTCTATTTGCCTCTTTTTGCCCGCTTGCTTTTTGTGTGCTTGTGTGTTAGTTTGTTTTCTTGTCATTATGGCTAGTCCCTTATCTTCTCCGTTGTCTCCCGAGAATGAAATTCTAAATTTTAAGCAAAGGGAGGGAGAAAATCTAAAAGATGCTTGGTATAGAATTTGCAATGCTCAAAATAGATCTACTAGGAAGCAATCTACTTCCGTTCTCCTTCACAATTTTTATGTAGGCATTACTCCTTGGCACAGATATGTTCTTGATACTATTACCGGAGGGAACTTCTTGGGTAGCCATACTTTTGATTCTTATAATGCTATGATAGATTTATTTGGCTCACCCCCTCTTTTGGTTAATGGAACTGTATTAACTTTGGAGCATGTAATGCAAAGGCTTGAAATTATTGAAAATAAGGTTGCTACCGTAGAGTTAATTGAAAATTTGGATAAAAAGATCCACAGCCGAATCTCTCAATATGGATCTAAAGTAGGAGTTACTTTGAAAAATATTAAAGAAAAGGAACCCATAGTTAATGAGAAAATAAATCACGATTCCACTAGGATCGATAAACTTGAGGATATTATTACCAACTTGGGAACCGCTTTTTCTTCCGTAAAGAATACTCCAAGTCCCACTAAAATTGCCAAGCTTATGTATGTTCCTAAAAATAAGGGTGAATCCTCTAGTAAGGAAAATGCGGATCTCAAATCTATAAGTATTCATCCCAATCTTTTTGCTATCATTAAGGAACCATTTGTTACAAATGAATTTTTCGATCTTGTGCCTAAAAGTTTGATAATTAATAAAAAGAAAGAAATTCCTAAAGATGGTAGATGCAATTGAAGAATTGCCTACCAAAGATGGCAATACCTAGATCTATCCTTGCTTGTTATGCCTAGCTAGGGGCGTTAAACGATAGCGCTTGTTGGGAGGCAACCCAATTTTATTTTTATTCCTTGCTTTTTTGCTCCTGTTTAGTAATAAATAATTTATCTAGCCTCTGTTTTGGTTGTGTTTTTTGTGTTTAATTAGTGTTTGTGCCAAGTAGAACCGTTGGGAAGACTTGGGGAAAGTCTTGTTAACTTGCTGTAAAAAACAGAAACTTTAGCGCTCACGAGAACTCGTCCATTTTTATTTGGAAGAGTGATATTTAGTTAATTATTTTTGCAGATGATTAATAGATAAATTCCTCACGTCCAGAAATTTATTTTAGAATTTTTGGGGTTCCAGATCTTGCGCTAGCTACAGATTACTACAGACTGTTCTGTTTTTGACAGATTCTGTTTTTCGTGTGTTGTTTGCTTATTTTGATGAATCTATGGCTAGTAAAATAGTTTATAAACCATAGAGAAGTTGGAATACAGTAGAGTATAACACCAATATAAATAAATAATGAGTTCATTACAGTACCTTGAAGTGGTCTTTTATTTTTCTTTCGCTAACGGAGCTCACGAGATTTTCTACTTTAAGTTTTGTGTTGTGAAGTTTTCAAGTTTTGGGTAAAGATTTGATGGATTATGGAACAAGGAGTGGCAAGAGCCTAAGCTTGGGGATTCCCATGGCACCCCCAAGATAATCTAAGACACCTAAAATCCAAAGCTTGGGGATGCCCCGGAAGGCATCCCCTCTTTCGTCTACTTCTATCGGTAACTTTACTTGGAGCTATATTTTTATTCACCACATGATATGTGTTTTGCTTGGAGCGTCTTGTATGATTTGAGTCTTTATTTGTTAGTTTACCACAATCATCCTTGCTGTACACACCTTTTGAGAGAGCCATACATGATTTGGAATTTGTTAGAATACTCTATGTGCTTCGCTTATATCTTTTGAGTTATATAGTTTTGCTCTAGTACTTCACTTATATCTTTTAGAGCACGGTGGTGGATTTGTTTTATAGAAACTATTGATCTCTCATGCTTCACTTAGATTATTTTGAGAGTCTTAAATAGCATGGTAATTTGCTTAAATCTTAATATGCTTGGTATACAAGATTAATAATAAAACTTTCTTATGAGTGTGTTGAATACTATGAGAAGTTTGATCTTGATAATTGTTTTGAGATATGAAGATGGTGATATTAAAGTTGCTAGTTGAGTAGTTGTGAATTTGAGAAATACTTGTGTTAAAGTTTGTGATTCCCATAGCATGCACGTATGGTGAACCGTTATGTGATGAAGTCGGAGCATGATTTATTTTTTGATTGTCTTCCTTATGAGTGGCGGTCGGGGACGAGCGATGGTCTTTTCCTACCAATCTATCCCCCTAGGAGCATGCGCGTAATACTTTGCTTTGATAACTTGTAGATTTTTGCAATAAGTATATGAGTTCTTTATGACTAATGTTGAGTCCATGGATTATACGCTACTCTCACCCTTCCACCTTTGCTAGCCTCTCTAATACCGCGCACCTTTCGCCGGTATCATACACCCACCATATACCTTCCTCAAAACAGCCACCATACCTACCTATTATGGCATTTCCATAGCCATTCCGAGATATATTGCCATGCAACTTTCCACCGTTCCGTTTATTATGACACACTCCATCATTGTCATATTGCTTAGCATGATCATGTAGTTGACATTGTATTTGTGGCAAAGCCACCATTCATAATTCTTTCATATGTCACTTCATTCATTGCATATCCCGGTACACCGCCGGAGGCATTCATATAGAGTCATATTTTGTTCTAAGTATCGAGTTGTAATTCTTGAGTTGTAAGAAAAATAGAAGTGTGATGATCATCATTATTAGAGCATTGTCCCAGTGAGGAAAGGATGATGGAGACTATGATTCCCCCACAAGTCGGGATTAGACTCCGGACGAAAAATAAAAGAGGCCATAAAAAAAGAAAAAGTCCCAAATAAAAAATGAGAGAAAAAGAGAGAAGGGACAATGTTACTATCCTTTTACCACACTTGTGCTTCAAAGTAGCACCATGATATTCATAGTAGAGAGTCTCTCATTTCGTTACTTTCATATACTAGTGGGAATTTTTCATTATAGAACTTGGCTTGTATATTCCAATGATGGGCTTCCTCAAATTGCCCTAGGTCTTCATGAGCAAGCAAGTTGGATGCACACCCACTTAGTTTCTTTTTGAGCTTTCATATACCTATAGCTCTAGTGCATCCGTTGCATGGCAATCCCTACTCACTCACATTGATATCTATTGATGGGCATCTCCATAGCCCATTGATACGCCTAGTTGCTGTGAGACTATCTTCTCCCTTTTTGTCTTCTCCACAACCACCATTCTATTCCACCTATAGTGCTATATCCATGGCTCACGCTCATGTATTGCGTGAAGATTGAAAAAGTTTGAGAACATCAAAAGTATGAAACAATTGCTTGGCTTGTCATCAGGGTTGTGCATGATTTAAATTTTTTTGGTGAAGATGGAGCATAGCCAGACTATATAATTTTGTAGGGATAACTTTCTTTGGCCATGTTATTTTGAGAAGACATAATTACTTTGTTAGTATGCTTGAAGTATTATATTTTTATGTTCAATATGAACTTTTGTCTTGAATATTTCGGTCTCAATATTCATACCACAATTAAGAAGAATTACATTAAAATTATGCCAAGTAGCACTCGCATCAAAAATTCTGTTTTTATCATTTACCTACTCGAGGATGAGCAGGAATTAAGCTTGGGGATGCTTGATACGTCTCCAACGTATCTATAATTTTTGATTGCTCCATGCTATATTATCTACTATTTTGGACATTGTTGGGCTTTATTATCCACTTTTATATTATTTTTGGGACTAACCTATTAACTGGAGGCCCAGCCCAGAATTGTTGTTTTTTGCCTGTTCTAGGGTTTCGAAGAAAAGGAATATTAAACGGAGTCCAAACGGAATGAAACCTTCGGGAACGTGATTTTCTCAACAAACAAGACCCATGACACTTGGACCCTACCAAGACACAAAAGAGGAGGCCACGAGGTAGGGGGTGCGCCTACCCCCCCAGGTGCGCCCTCCACACCCTCGTGGGCCCTTGTAGCTCCACCGACGTACTCCTTCCTCCTATATATACCTACGTACCCCCAAACGATCAAAAACAGAGCCAAAACCTAATTCCACCGCTGCAACTTTCTGTATCCACGAGATCCCATCTTGGGGCCTGTTCCGGAGCTCCGCCGGAGGGGGCATCGATCACGGAGGGCTTCTACATCAACACCATAGCCTCTCCGATGAAGTGTGAGTAGTTTACCTCAGACCTACGGGTCCATAGTTAGTAGCTAGATGGCTTCTTCTCTCTTTTTGGATCTCAATACAATGTTCTCCCCCTCTCTTGTGGAGATCTATTCGATGTAATCTTCTTTTTGCGGTGTGTTTGTTGAGACCGATGAATTGTGGGTTTATGATCAAGTCTATCTATGAATAATAGTTGAATCTTCTCTGAATTCTTTTATGTATGATTGGTTATCTTTGCAAGTCTCTTCGAATTATCAGTTTGGT
>NC_053022.1:338164226-338182992 GCF_003073215.2 Triticum urartu
CTCTGACTCGCTTCTTGGAAGCATCACACCTCAACTGAGCAGCCTCTTGCTTCAGTGCCATGTTGTAGAACTCATCGTATCTCAAGGGCTCAAAGAGAACAAGAGCGAGCTGAATTTCTTCTCTGAGACCACCCCTGAACTGTATATCATGCTCTTCTCATCAGGGACGTCCTGCTTGGCAAAGGGCGAGCTTCTGGAACAACTTGTTGTAGTCATAGACAGACAAAGAGCCTTGCTTCATTGCGGAATTCCTCACGCTTGCTTTCAACCACGCTCTGAGGAATATGATGAGCTCGGAAATCTCGACGGAAATCATCCCAAGTGATAACACGTCCACCTCTGGAATCCTTGTACTGCTGGAACCATTCTGCAGCTTGATCTTTGAGTTGGAAGGAAGCGAACTTGACAAAGTCCTCAGGCCTGACGTTACTGCACTCGAAATGCTTGCACAGATCCACAAGCCAATCGTCAGCATCGGTTGCCTCAACACAATTGCTGAAAGTCTTTGGCCCGTTAGCAAGGAACTGGTTGAGTGTAGCAAAGTGATTCTGATTGTTGCCTTGGTTCCCTTGGTTGCCTTGATTGTGCTCTTGAAGAATTTGCATGATCAACTGTGTGTTTGCATTGGTTGCGGCCATCACAGCTTGCCATGCCTCCGGAGGAGGTGGAGGTGGTGGCGGATGGATTCGGAGTCGTGCGTGTTGGAGGAGCCATCCTGAAGAGGTTGACATCCATTAGCACATTGATAGACAAATATTGAAGCTGAATCCAACGGAATGAAAATTGCAACATATAGTCTTCACATCCGAACAAAATGAACGAATGCATTCCTCTTGAAATGGTCACATATCCATAAATTGAGAAGCCACGTAGAATTAAGGTAGAGAAATAAATCAACAAGGTACGGATCAAGAACGAATAATCGGTAAGAAATCCCAATCTCAAACCAATATCCGTGGAAGAAGAACTAGAGCTACTAGAATTCCCACCTATGAAACTCCCGAACCTTTCCGGTTATGCAATCAGGTGTTGGGGATACAGGGGAAGCATAATATCTCACCCAAACTAGCAAATCCTACATCCAGCTGTATCCATCCTTCAACACATAACCAAGAAAACTTCGGAAACCATCTACCTCAACCTTCGAAAAGCATCCGTTATACAAGTTATGGCGATACTCCCGAACTCCCGCCCCAGTACTGGGTGGCGTCGAGGTTATCTCACCAACTAACTGCATAAAAGAGATTTTCGATGTCGGCGTACTAAACTCAGGTATTCCAGAACTGCAACGATAAAATTATGACGACAACACCTTAGTTCTCAACTCCCCGGGACACCTCCACAAAACCCCTAACAGGAGGCACCAAGACAATGTTCTTGTCATAAAACCATCGGAACGATTCCAAGATACCCGCGTGATCCTAAAATTTTTTTAGTGAAATTTGAGAAGAGAAGAGTCAAAACTCTACGTCATGATGCCTTACCAGAGCAATGAGGAGACTGGGAAGTAAAAAGAAGTCCTAAACTCTCCGATATATAATTCCTAAATGACTCAAAACATTTTTCTAGACCACAACTCGGCCGCTAAAAACGATCAAGCAATGGGGCTCCTAAGGTCGGGGAAGGCTCTGATTACCAACTTGTAACACCCTCGATGCGACTATAGCTCCCACGTGTCGAGGCACGACTTAGAGGCATAATCGCATTGAAGGCATATGTCGCAAGTTAGGCAATCTTCACAACATCCCATGATAAAATAATAAAGAGGGAGATAACATAGTTGGCTTACACTCGCCACGTCAATCAAGTACATAAATAACATTACATCATCCAAACACTCATGGCCCGACTACGGCGCCAAAATAAAAGATAACCCAACATGCGACACGGTCCCAATCACCCCCAACTGGGCACCACTACTGATCATCGGAAGAAAACATAGTAACGTTGAGAGTCTTCGTCGAACTCCCACTTGAGCTCACGCGTCTCCTGGAGCGGAATCATCAGGCCCTGCATCTGGTGTAATAGTAATCTGTGAGCCACAGGGACTCAGCAATCTCGCACCCTCGCGATCAAGACTATTTAAGCTTATAGGTAAGGCAAGGTAAAATATGTGGAGCTGCAGCAAGCGACTAGCAATATGGTGGCTAACTTATTCGCAAAAGAGAGCGAGAAGAGGAGGCAAAGCGCGAGCGAGAAACTAGAGAACAACCTGCGCAAACATTACTCCAACACCGTGTCCACTTCCCGGACTCCGCCGAGAAGAGGCCATCACGGTAACACACTCAGTTGATTCATTTTAATTAAGTTAAGGTTCAAGTTATCTACAACCGGACATTAACAAATTCCCATCTGCCCATAACCGCGGGCACGGCTTTCGAAAGTTCAAATCCCTGCAGGGGAGTCCCAACTTAGCCCATGACAAGCTCTCATGGTCAACGAAGGAATAGACTCCTCCCGAGACGTTCCGATCAGGCTCGGTATCTCGGTTCTTCAAGACACTTCGACAAGGTTAAAACAAGACCAGCAACACCGCCCGAATGTGCCGACAAATCCCGATAGGAGCTGCACATATCTCGTTCTCAGGGCACACTCAGATGAGACTAGCTACGAGTAAAACCAACCCTCAAAGTTGCCCCGAGGTGGCCCCGGCAGGCAGCGTCGGACCAACACTCAGAGGAGCACTGGCCCGGGGGGGGCGGGGGGGTTTAAAATAAGATGACCCTCGGGCTCCGGAAACCCAAGGGAAAAGAGGCTAGGTGGCGAATGGTAAAACCAAGGTTGGGCATTGCTGGAAAAGCTTTAATCAAGGCGAACTATCATGGGGTTCCCATTATAACCCAACCGCGTAAGGAACGCAAAATCCGCAGGAACATAACACCGATATGACGGAAACTAGGGCGGCAAGAGTGGAACAAAACACTAGGCGAGAGGCCGAGCCTTCCACCCTTTACCAAGTATATAGATGCATTAAGATAACAGATAATATAATGATATCCCAACAAGTAAATAAATGTTCCAACAAGGAACGGCCTCCAATCTTCACCTGCAACTAGCAACGCTATAAGAGGGGCTGAGCAAAGCGGTAACATAGCCAATCAACGGTTTCCTAGGACATGGTGGGTTAGAGGTTTGACATGGCAATTTGGGAGGCTTGAAAGCAAATGGTAGGCATCGTAGCATTGGCATAGCAAAAGAGCGAGCAACTAGCATAGCAAAGATAGTAGTGATTTCGAGGGTATGATCATCTTGCCTGCACAGTTGTCAGAGTTGACTGGATCCTCGAAAGCAAACTCAACGGGCTCCTCGTTAGCGAACTCGTCTCCCAGCTCTACCCAAACAAGACAAACAAGCAACAAGGACACAATCAACCACGTGCAAGGCTCAAACAATACGAGCAGATGATGATATGCTATGCGGGATGCGATGCGGGATGCATATGCAAGATGTGACAGGAAAAGCAAGGATATGGCCTCAACTTGGAAATCCAAGTGTACCACTGGAAAGATGAGATGAAATCGCTTGAAAACGATATAAAGAACGTCGAAATCAGAGTTACGGTTTGGAAATGGCAAGCGATTCAAATATGACACCGGTCTGCGATTTACAGCAAGTAGCCATCTAAATGCAACGAAATGAACATGCTACATCAACCAAACAAGACAACAAAATACATGGCAGGGATGCATTCAAGATGCTTAACAAAAGTCTAGCACTGAGCTACGGCCAATTCATCCATTAACAGGTTCAAACAAGCATGGCAAAAATGCATATGAAAAATAGATCTCAGACTTAGTGAAATTAACACTTTTCTGGAATTTCAGATCAGGTAGCACTCTTCGGAGCAACAAAACTACATGCTACAGGACCTCAACATGGCAAAGTAAAGTATGACATGGAGATACTCAAAGAGCTTAACAAAAGTCCCTTAGTGACCTTGAGCCAAAAGGGATCATAAAATACAATTGCAAGCATGTGAACATAGCCAAAACATAATCAGATCATAGACTTGGTGAAAACTGGCACATGCTGAAACATAACTCAAGTAGGCATGTTTACGAGCTCGATGCACTCACTACGGTGCAATTCATGGCAAGACAAGCCTACACCCAACAAGAAGGCACAAAATGCAAGCTATACATGGCAAGAACAATAACATAGCATGCATGGATCAACTACAACATCATCGGCAAAATTGCAAACATGTTGACAATCTGCCCAGATTCACAAAGTAGCAAAAGTAGAGCTCTATTGACTCAATCTAGGTTACTCCATAATTGCAAAAAAAGACATGGATGGATAGAGCACTACAAGATTAACAAAACATCCTTACTGATCATCCTCAAAAGAGGCACGGATCACTAGGAAACAACATGAACATATGGCCATATGAAATAAACAGCTCAAGGACTTGGTGGAATTGCTAAGTCCCTGAAAACAGAATTACTAAGTGCACCACTTTGCAAGCTTGCACTAGACACCACACACATCACAAAAATACATGGTTTGCACCTCTGGAAAGATGACAAAACCCTTAACAAAACATATGTAGAACAACAGGTTATATCATGCACACAATAATCATGGCAAAAATGACTAAAACCTAAATGGAGCAGCAGATCTGACAATTAACTCAAGTAGCCCTCTTCTAACAGCATTTCGGGCATCAAGATGAACTCAAATGAAAATGATGCACTGGAATGAAATGATGTACTCTCTGGGATGAACATTTTGATATGCTATACGCCCAAATCGGAGTTATGGATGCAAAGTTACGAGGCTATGAACAGGAGCACATGGACTGGAATTTTGAGGACTTAGTAGAAAAAATCAACCTCCGGATCTAGGGTTTGCACGAGTTTCAAAGTTGGCCGGAATCACTGTAGCGGTCGGAGTTTCGCCGGAGGTGACCGGATCCGAGGCAAGAGGGGCCGGGGGTGCCGGATCCTCGCCGGAGGAGGGAGCTGGCGGCGGGGGCGGCGCGCTGCGCGGCGGCGGCGGCGACCCGCGGTGGCGCGGCGGCGGCGGTGGACGGTGGGCGCGGCGGCCGGGCGGGCGAGGCGGCGGCGGCTCGGCGGTGGGGCAGAGAAGGAGGCGGCGGGGCGCGCGAGGAGCCCAGGCGGCGCGGGGCGGCGAACGGGCCTCGGGGGCCCGGGGTGGGCCTCCCGGGCCGGCGGCGGAGGGAGTGGCGGCTGAGGCGGCGGAGGCCAATGGTGGCGTGCCACGTGGCGGCAGACACGGCGGGCGGACGCGTCCGTCGGCGGGGGGGTTGTCCGGCGCGCGCGAGGAGTGGCGGATCTAGGGTTTCGGGGGAAGAAGAAGAAGAAAACGAAGGGGGTCTTTAAATAGAGGTAGAGGGAGCTAGGAGAGTCCAAATGAGGTGCGGTTTTCGGCCACGCGATCGTGATCGAACATCTAGATGATGGAGAGGTTTAGTGGGTTTTGGGCCAAATTGGAAGGGGTGTTGGGCTGCAACACACACAAGGCCTTTTCGGTCCCTCGGTTAACCGTTGGAGTATCAAACGAAGTCCAAATGATACGAAACTTGACAGGCGGTCTACGGTAGTAAACCAAGGCCGCTTGGCAAGTCTCGGTCCAATCTGGAAATGTTTAATCCCCACGCACGAAAGAAAGGTAGAAATGACCACCGGAGGAGAACGAAGCGCCGGAATGCAAAACGGACAACGGGGAAAAAGCTCGAATGCATGAGACGAACATGTATGCAAATGCAATGCACATGATGACATGATATGAGATGCATGACAATGACAACAACACACGGGGACAAAAACCCGAACCCGAGAAAATAAATTAACTTAACGCCGCAAACGGCAAGAGTTGGAAGTACAAATTGGGAAAGTTACATCCGGGGTGTTATAGTGATGCACGCATCCACGTTCAGTGGGAGCTAACTTGACACTGATCATCTTACGTGATGGCTTACCACGGCCAACAGACTTCTTAGGCTGGGGTGGAGCATAGTTGGTTTAAGAGCAGTCACATGCATAGTGTCCTGGCTCTCCGCATGTGAAGCAAGTCCCTGAAGTAGGACGTGGACCGCATTGACAAGCGGTCTACCAATAGGCCTGGGTGGAGCATGTAACTGAACTGGGTGAGGCGCCACATAAGAGGGCCTCGGTGAATAACCGGGTGGAAGAGCGGAGTTCGGAACCCAAATCCGGCACTTCTGAGAACTAGAACCGGAGGAAGAAACCCAAATCACGGGTGTGCTTACGAGACTCCTCGTAAGTGAGTTGAGCTTTCTCTGCATTAATGGCCTTGTTCACAAGAGCCTGGAATGTATTGCAATGATGCAAGTGGAGCTCACCACGCAACTTGGGGTTGAGACCCTTCGGAACCTAGCCTGCTTCTTAGCGTCTGTGGACACCTCTTCTGTAGCATAGCGGGCAAGGTTCTAAAACTCTCTACTGTAAGCATCAACAAGCCATCTTACTCTGGGTGAAACTACAGAACTCTTCTCTCTTGCGATCAATGAGAGCCTGAGGAATGTGATGCTCGCGAAAAGCCTCAGTGAAATCTCTCCAGGTGGTTATCTGGCCAGCTGGAAGCATAGCCTCATAGTTCTGCCACCAAAGACTAGCAGGACCTTCCAGATGATAAGCAGCATAGGTCACCTTGTCACTTTAGCTATGTTCGCGGAACGCAGCTTGTGAGTGATACTACAAAGCCAGTCATCTGCATCGAGTGGATTCAATGGAATGATGGAAGGATAGGTGGGTTCAGACCAATGAAATCATAGATGGTCGCTGACTCTTTGCACTGAGGTGCGGTGTTCTTCTCGATACGTGCTAACAAGCGGTTAGATCACGCTTGTTCTTCTCCATCTCTAACATGAACTCTGCGAACGAAGGCTGGTCGGGAGGATCCTCATCCCTACCATCTCCGTGGTTCTGGCTACGAGCAACAGAACTTCGGTTAGCTGACGACATCCTTGAGAAACGAAACCAAGGACAGAGTCAACATCAACTATAGGATGCAGAAGGTAGCACAAGAAATTAGTATCTCTCAAACTCATAGGACAATCCCGGCAGCATAACGGCAGTAAAATGCTCAAGATGAGACATTCTGCAAAAAAATGGGGTAGCACCATACTCAACATCATCACTCAAGGTTCTGAGATAGTACTAACTACACCGGAAGTACTCGAAAACTGGAATAAGACTCTGATCAACCAATCCTAAGAGACTACGGAGTAGTAACACGTGATCCTGATAGACAGAAGAGGAAGCCTAGTTCCTTAACCCCATAGGAAAGATAGGATGACTCAGATCAGAAAGCATGAGGTATAAGGAGTAAAAAGAGCCTTATGTTCCCTTCCACAATCAATTCCCTTATATACTAAAGAGTTTCTAGACTCAACTTCGACCAGGTTGGCTTGGTAATCCTACAGGCAGCCAGGCTCTGATACCAAAGCTGTCGGGACCCCGATTCTAAGTCACATCGATCTAGCATGTAACACCTCATATCACTTTGCGGCCTCATGCACGGTATTCCCACGTGTGTCGCCTTACCATGGCCCGGGACCATTTGCGCCTTTTGGCTCACGTATACGATAGCATCGCTAGCATCCATATGACAGAGAACTCGGGCGACATGACTAGTCGTGAACCCAAAGTGGCACTAACTTACAGGGACAGGCATACATGAAACAACATCAAGCATGTCGGTCAGCAGCGTGTGAATCCGGGCTGTAGCAACTGGGCTAACAGGACTCTGGTGAACCGGGCTATAGCAGGCTAGGCAGGACTCCAGATGTCACCGTGTGAATTTCCCCTTGAAGGGACAGACACAGGAACGAAGTGAATCACATGCCGTCCAGTCTAAGTGTTCCGAAGCAGTAGTGCTGGGCTAGCAGGACTCCGGGTAAACCGGGCTGTAGTGGACTACCATGGCTCGATGGAAGCACTATGCTACATTTCCCCATAAGAGAGGCTACCAAGGATAGACAACTAGGTTGTCGGATCCCAGACATAGCAATACACGTTACCACGTATGCATAACATGCAAGTATGTGCTGTACAACATGGCATCACAACATAACACAAACTCATATAGATAAAGGCCCAGAAGAGCCACATAGCATTAAATTCAAACAGGGGTCACATGACCCATCATTCAGAGCATACAAGCAAAGGAAGCATTACATGTCTAAGTACAGACAACTACAAAAGGAAAAAGGCTGAGAAGCCTGACTAACTACAAGTCCCTCCCAAGGTACAAGATCATAGCTGAGGTAACAAGCTACTCGTCGAAGTCCAAGCGGTACTACTAGTGAGACAGATGTCTCACCTGCAAAACATGAATAAAGCAAACGTGAGTACAGGTACTCAACAAGACTTATATCAGATCCTATCATACATGCATTAGTATCAAGAAGGCAATGTGGGGTTTAGTTGCAGCAAGCCAGCTTTGATTCAGTGGCTATCCTGTTCTATGACTACGAGAAACTTCTTTGAGGTGAGGCAGCGCAGACGAGTCCACTAATCACCACTTCAATACATTACTATGGATTCATCCCCGTCTCTCCACGAGAAGGCCATCCATAGCACTCACACTTGTCTTGAGCATTTTAGAGTATCCACTTTAAGTTGTCTATGTACCACGTAAGCATCCAAGAAGTCCATAACCGAGGACACGGCTATTCGAATAGATCATGATAACCCTGCAGGGGTGTACTTCTTCACACACGCTCTCACCACTTATCACCATGTACACGTCATGTACTCGGCAACCTTCAAGCGGAAGCCTGGCGAGGGTGTCGGCCACGACCTGACTAACCACACAATCTCTCATCCAGGTTTATCGCCTATTCGGGTTCCATCCACAAGGAGATCCGGCGGGGTGTCGCTCATGGCCCCAAACGACGTGAGCAGGCGTTCCCAAGCCCACCATCCGGGTGCCACTTGGTACACCGTGCCACTGTGCCTAGTCTGTCCAAGCCTACCTGGCCGGGTGCCACTTGTTAGACTACTAACACTACCTACAAACACCAGAAACTATTTGCAACTCCTGGACAGAGATCAAGTTGGCTAATAAGTCGAGAGAGCTTGGAGCGCCCGAACCCAATGTGTGGTAGTAACTAGTCATTAGACAACTTACACAGAACCTCAGTTCTTAGGGACGGTCCCTGTCGGTGTCAAAACCGGCGGATCTCGGTAGGGGGTCCCGAACTGTGCGTCAAGGCCGGATGGTAACAGGAGACAAGGGACACGATGTTTTTTACCCAGGTTCGGGCCCTCTCGATGGAGGTAATACCCTACTCCTGCTTGATTAATATTGATGATATGGGTAGTACAAGAGTAGATCTACCACGAGATCAAGGAGGCTAAACCCTAGAAGCTAGCCTATGGTATGATTGTTGTGTATGGAGTTGATTGCCTACGGACTACAACCCTCCGGTTTATATAGACACCGGATAGGGTTAGGGTTACATGGAGTCGGTTACAATGGTAGGAGATCTTGAATATCCGCATCGCCAAGCTTGCCTTCCACGCCAAGGAAAGTCCCATCCGGACACGAGACGAAGTCTTCAATCTTGTATCTTCGTAGTCCAGGAGTCCGGCTGAAGGTATAGTCCGGCTACCTGAACACCCCCTAATCCAGGACTCCCTCAGTAGCCCCCGAACCAGGCTTCAATGACGATGAGTCCGGCGCGCAGATTGTTCGGCATTGCAAGGCGGGTTCCTCTCCAAATCTTGTGTACTTGAAAGAATAATGTCCGATTTTTGTAATTTAGTGCTCCTCGGCTTCCACGCCCAATAATGCGTCCTCCCTGTGTTCAAACGAATGCGAAAAGCCGGGGTGTTTTTACATCCACACCCCTAGCCGTATAAACGAGCCGCCTATTTAACGGGATGGGGATTTAGGTCCAAACCACATCTTCTCCTTTCCGCGAGTTGTCATCAGAGCGCTTCCAGCAAAGGTCCATTCCAACATGACCAGCCGTCCAGCTCCTCCCCTCGCCCCTCCGGTCCCAAACCCGGGGACTGGGAGAGTTGCACCATCCCGCATAGCGAGTTAGCGTCACTTCAGGCCAAGGGATTTCTCCCTCAGGCATACATGGTCCCGGTCCGAGCCGGTCTCGCCACCTATAATGGCGGAAAACAAGCGGAGAGCACCCCCAATCCTTCTAAAGGAGAGCGGGTGTGCCTCGTCCCCTATCTAATAAGGGGACTGGGATTTCCAATTCACCCATTTCTCCGCGGGCTTCTGGAGTTCTTCGGCCTCTAGCTGCACAACCTCACGCCTGCCTCCGTATTGCATATTGCGGGTTTCGTCGCCCTTTGCGAGCTATTTTTAGGCGTTGAGGCTCATTTCACGCTGTGGAAGAGGTTATTCTGCCTGGTGCCCTGTTCTAAAGAGGGGTCTATATACCAAGTGGGCGGAGCTGAAGTATGGTGCATTGCCGGGACCAGATACCTATCCGGAACCCCGAAGAAGGCGTCCGAGGACTGGCCTTCGAAATGGTTTTATATAGATGACGTTCCCGCTACCGGACCCTATCCGGGTCGGTCTCCCTGAGTTCAACAGTGCTCCATTGAAGAAACGCTTGAGCTGGCGTCCGCGGAGCTCTCAGAGAGAAAGCGACAGAGACGTCCTTTACCTGATGGGCCAGATAAGACTGTTGGCTCATTCCGGACTAACCATGATTGGAGTCATGGCCGCATGCATTATGCGGGGGGTGCAGCCACTTCAATATAGAGGCCACCCCATGTGGGATTTCAACGGGGAGGATGACGCCACCCGTTACGGTCGTAAGGGGCCGGCTTCAGCTGCCACCCTAGTAAAGATTTATCCTCTTTGTACAAGGGAGAAAAGGAGGAATTCCTCCGCATCAACCCGCAGGCCGGATTCACTATGCATGATCCTCCAAGTTGGTAAGTGAACAACTGCGCTTGCCCGTTTGTTTTGTACTCCCACGGTTAGATATGTAGTCTAACGACTTCAATGCAGGAACTATGACAGGTGGTAAAGGATATAAACAGCCGCCCTCCACAACCCGAGGACCCAGAACGGTCCCTCGATCCGGACTCCGAAGAGGATTCGGACATATGGGTGGAGCTTATCGATGGTGTGTTCCATCAGCTAAGCAAGGACAATACCTTGGTAGCCATCACGGCTGATTATCCAGGGTTAATCCCAGCCTCCCAAGTGACAGAAACCGGAGTCTCATTCCCTTGAGAGAGATTCCACTCTCACGTATTCCGGTGTTTCTGACAACAACCGTGTTTTGCAGGGGAGATTTCCGAGGCAGGAGGCCGAACCTGCGGCGGCTAGCCAACGAGGGGCCGCAGGGCCCCGTGGGGCAAAAAGGCATGTAGTCCGGACTGAGACGCTGGCGCAAAGGTATAGCGCACCCTCTGTTTCCCTGGTGTTATTCTATCAGGGCATATTAACGTTCGTGCTATCTTCAGAACGAAGAGACCTCGCCGGACTATATCCGGAGAGGTTGCCAATCGCGCCTCCACCAGCCAGGCTCCAACGTCTGGCCAGGAAGCGGAGGCGAGCACAAGGCGCGCACCGGACGCTCCTCCGACAGAGGATGCGGACAGGCTATCTGCCACAAATTCTAAAGTGGAGAGTGCCATGAACCACAGGCGTCGCCGGACAGTTCTATGCGACGCTTGTTTCTCCCAAGAGGCTTTAGATGCCTTTAATTCGGGAGATGCGTACCTCTGTGCCGCTCAAAATGGTTTAGCCAGAGCCACGGAGCAGTATGTAAAAGACATACGGGTAAGAAAATTTTGGTCAAATATATATATACCAGTAGCCCCCGAGACTTGAAACAGTTAGAGCAACTGATTTAAGGATCATTTAATATACAGGTTCTTACAGAGAAGAATACTGTACTGTCCCAGGAGCTGGAAAAGTGCAAGGCCCAACTAGAGGCCGCACTAGCCGCAGCAGGGGAGCCCAAAGAGACCCCCTCAGGTAAGATACACTTCGAAAGATTAGTATTGTGCGGTGTGGGTGCAAATCTGACAAATCATGTTGCAGATGGCACCGGACTCGATCCGGAAAAGCAACAACTCTTACGCCGGCTAAAGGCCGGTGAGAGTACGTTGACAAAGGGGAGGCGAGAGAAGAATGATCTTTAGGATGCCAACACCAGGCTGGACGTCGAACTTAAAGATGTTCGTGGCCAGCTGTCGGACTCCACGAAGGAGAATCAGCGGCTTCGACGCGGCATATTTAGTAAGTGCTGTGAACGAACTTTGAAAAAAGAGTTCGGCGAGGAAGTCGACTAATAGAGTAATGTCTGTAGGTATTGCTCACAGGGTCATCCTGCAGAGGAGATGCCCCGGTTTCTACGGGTGGCCTTCTTCCCAAACTCATGCAACTGCAGAGCGAATTCGGCAGGCGATGCGAGGTGTTGCCCAGCCTTATGCCTGCCACTCCATGCCCGAGGGGCCTTGGAGAGCTTGCGAGAAGGCTGAAGGGAGCTCGGCGGTGCTTCCGGTTGTGGAAGATATCGCCCTGCCGACAAGGCGCTAGGGAAGCCTGGGCCATGGTGAAGACCCGTTTTACGAAGTATGACCCAAACCACATGGTCGAGGTCGGACCAGTGGGGCCTGACGGGAAGGAGATCCCTATGAGCTTAGTATATGGCCAAGGAGTTGGCCGCGAAGTATTCCCAGCAGGACTGTCAATTAGACAGCCTGTTAGATGGTATAAAAGAGGAATATGTAAGTGCATCTAGTGCCACCCCTAGTTGGTTTTGGAGTATTGACGACAAACCTAGTTGAGGGACTAATGTGTTTGTGAGAATTGCAGGATAACACAGGTAGAAGTCCCTCATTGATTCGGTTTTACTACCAGAGATGACCCCTAAAAATTTATGAAGACATTGAAGCCAAAGGTGGTAGATGAATATATTCACATTGAAGACTATGACAAAAGAAGACACGTTATGAAGCCTATAGAGCTCGAAGACTTAGATCTTTCGTAGTTCTCTTTCTTTTGTGTTGAGTCATAGGAACCACCGTACTGTTAAGTGGGGTCCAAGAGAACCAGTCAGAATGACTGAAGTGATGCCTAAACCAAAAACCTATGTCTTCGAGTGAAGACAATGAGAGCGAATCTTGTCCAGAGCCGGACAAGTCAGCTTTGCTTGTAGCCCAAGTAAAGTTGCATGAAGTTTGAAATCTGACCGTGGAACACGTGTCAGTTCCTTAAGTGACCCAAGGTCATTTCGGACAAATCAGGTCGGGTTGCCAAGTGGCTATAAATAGCCCCCCTACAACCATAAACGGTTGGCTGCTCAGATTTTAGTGCACGGCTTTTGTTGTTTGAGAGCAACCCACCTCGAAGCCTTTGAGAGATAATTCCTAGCGAGGAGAAAAGCCCTAACCACCCAGAGCCACAGAACATTGGGCATCACTTAAGTCTTCTTGTATGTGTGATCTGAAGACTTATTACACTTGAGGACTATGAATCCTCTAGACGGTTAGGCATCGTGTTCAGAGCATCCAAGAGACATTGTGGATTGCCAGTGAACGAAGTCTGTGAAGGTTTGGGAGTCTACCTTGAAGACTTACCAGAGTGATTGGGCGAGGACTATGTGACCTCAGCTCAAGGAGAATACGGTGAGGACTTGGTGTCCTGAGCTGCGTGTTCAGGACTGGGTGTCCGGGACTGTGTGTCCTATGGTTTAAATACCTAGCCGCTCCAACCAGACGTACAGTTGTCACAGCAACTGGAACTGGTCTAACACATCATTATCTTCAACGAGTCACTGGTTTCATCTTCACTTCCTTTGTCTTACTGTTACTCATTGTGAAGCCATTGCATGCTTGCTCTATCTTTTATCTTCACAACATGAATGTATGATCTGTTTGGCTTCATAACTTCTTCCTACCTGATCCTTATTACACTGCAGCTGTTTGTCATTGTGCTTTCACTCTATTGAATACTTGACCATGGCTGGCCTAGTGTAATCTAACTTCCGCTGCATAGTGATAGGCATAATCTTTGCTGTTTGTCTTCATAACTCCCACGTTTTGAAGACTTTCATAAAAATCGCCTATTCACCCCCCCTCTAGTCGATATAACGCACTTTCAATTGGTATCAGAGCAAGTGCTCCCTTGTTCTGTGTGATTCGGTTTAACCACCTGGAGTTTTAGCTATGTCGACTGCAGGATAATCAAAGTCTCCGCTGCGTGCCCCGTCTTTGATGGAACTGAATATCCCTACTGGAAGAATAAGATGCGCATGCATCTTGAAGCCATTGACGTCGACCTATGGTATGTCGTCGAGAACGGTGTTCCCAAGGCTGGAGAAGGTGTCACTGCTGCTGATGTCAAGAAGTTCACTCAACTGGACTCTACTGCCAAAAATATCATCTGTGGTCATCTGACAAAAGGACAGTATGGCCGTGTGAGTGCCTTGAAGACATCCAAGCTAGTGTGGGACTGGCTCTCCAAGGTCAATGAAGGCATATCAACCCAGAGAGATCAAAGAATCAGTGTTCTTCGCAACCTCTTCAACCGCTTCAAGTGAAATGACAATGAGAATGTCCAGCACACATTTGACCGGCTCACTGACATCACAAATGAGCTTCAAGCCCTCGGCGCCACTGAGATCACCAAACATGAAATCGTCAAGACGCTGCTGAGATCACTTGATAGTTCATTTGACATCCTAGCCCTGATGATTCAAGAACGTCCTGATTTCAAGACACTCGATCCGTCTGACATACTTGAGAGGCTCAACACACATGAGTTTCAGCTTTCTGAGAAAAGAGATATCTACGGTCCAAACTATGGGCGAACTCGTGCCCTGAAGGCAAAAGCTGTTTCCTCATCTAAAGAAGAATCTGACAGCAGTTCTGATGATCCTGAAGACATTGGAAGGGAACTTGCAATGCTAGTGAAGAAGTTCCAAAAATTCACCAAGAAGAAAGGCTTCAGAAAATCTTCACAATCAAGCTCAAGGAATGATGAAGCTTCTGCTCATGACTACAAGAAGAAAACATGTCACAAGTGCAAGAAAACTGGACACTTCATCTCTGAGTGTCCACAGTGGGACAATGAGAACAGAAGGAAGAAGAAGAGCAAGGAATATGATTCTGACGACAAGAAGAAGAAGAAATACTCAAAGTCTTCTTCCAAGTCTTCCTCAAAGTCTTCATCACACAAGAAGCGCTCATCTGGCAAGGCACGTGCATTTGTTGGCAAGGAAATGGATTCAGAGGAGGAGTCCGCTTCTGAGGAGGCAGAGGTGGAGTCTGAGGAGGAGTCTGACTCTGGCATTGCGAGTCTGGCTACAGCATACGTCGCCAAGTCCATCTTCAACACTGAAGACAATGACTGCATCACCGACACCGACGCAAATGACAAGAACGACTCCACTCCTACCTACTGCTTCATGGCACGCGGTGCCAAGGTAAACACACGCACTACTCGCTATCAAACATCTAGTGACGATGACTCTGACTGTGATTCAAAACCCAGCTACAAAACACTTGCTAAAATTGCAACTGAACAACAGAAAGCTATGGAACATATTCAAAAACTGTTAGACAGAAGCGATGATCTGTTAGGTGCTGAAATGACTCGATCTGAATCCTTAATTGAAGACATAAAAAATCTTCACGTTAAGTATCAGGAACTTGAAGATCGTCTTGATACTCTCTCAACAACTCATGAAAAGCTTTCCTATGATTATCTTCAAAGGAAGCAAGAACTTGAGAAATTGAGAGCGGCTCATGAAGATCTTCAAAAGGAAAATGAGTCACTTCGCGCCGAACAGATCAGTTCCGCTCAGGAAGGATTTGAACCACCATGTCTTAAATGCATTGAGCGTGATAATGCTACTTCTGTTCCTGAATGTTCCACTGCTACTGCTGTTGCAATATCTTCAACTGTTGATGTGGTAACTAACCCCATCTGCTGAGGATACCACTGCTATTGCTGATGAGAATGCTAGGTTGAAGACATTGCTTGAAACAGGGATGTACAAAAGTCTTAAAGGACATCAGACACTATGTGATGTCCTCAAGAAGCAGATCCTGAATCGAAACCCTAGGAAAGAGGGTGTTGGATTTGTGAGGAAAATCAATGCAGATGGCTCTTACTGGAAACCT
Source organism: Triticum urartu (assembly GCF_003073215.2). Classification (NCBI taxonomy): domain Eukaryota; kingdom Viridiplantae; phylum Streptophyta; class Magnoliopsida; order Poales; family Poaceae; genus Triticum; species Triticum urartu. Next base: position 338,180,333 of record NC_053022.1, read on the forward strand.
GAGCAGTACCCCAAAACCAAGTGGGTTGCTGCAAAGGAACCTTAAGCAGACCCATTCAATTTATCTGGCTTCACTTGTGCTAACCCCATTATCATTGATGAATCCTTTGATGCAAACTATAAACTGTTTAAGAATCAGAATGGTGAAGTGTTTGCCAGGTACATTGGTACCAACTGCAGGAATGGACTGCCTATGAAGAAGATCTGGGTTCCGAAAACATGGCTGGAAAATCTTCCTGTGAATGTCTTCATGACACCTCACTTGAAGAAGACAAACCTCGGTCCAAAGGCTTCATACAGACAGAGGACTCACCTGACTCGCACTACAATCAGACACCTGAGTCACACTAACGCAAATGTTTTGCAGGGAAACCATACTCAGGCATATGAATATAAATGGGTTCATCCAACCGTCATGTTCATATGACCAAAAATTATTCTGCTTATCTTTATGAGTACTATTGTCCCCCGCTAGACTGTTTGCTAGGGCTCCAAAGCCAAAATTCTCAGATGCTGCACTTAGACTTATTGCTTCTAAGCCACCCTTGAAGATGTGGGTGGTTAAGAAAGCTTAACTCTCTTTTGCAGGGAAAGGTCTCCAGCAGAAAAATAAAATCTTCTAACGCCATTGCTGGGGACCTTAAAAATCTTGTAGGGCGCAAGATAAAATGCCCGAATGGCATCATTATGTACTTCGTTCCTGAATCGCATGCTACTCTCCCTATTAGTCCTAATCTGGATCTAAGTTTTCATAACCCACTGGTTCATCAAATGTTTTTGCTTCACAATTCTCTTCGTGAAGCCTATCCCCCTAACTGCACTGTAGGGTACGACACCAGCATCTTCAAAGTCTTCAGAATGGATTATTGACAGTGGGTGTACAAATCACATGACTGGCAAAAGAAGTCTTCTTATGGACTCAACCTTACGTCCATCCGACAAGAGCCACATCACATTTGCTGACACTGGTAAAAGTAAGGTATTGGGTCTAGGTAGAGTTGCAATCTCAAAGGATCAACACATGGATAAAGTCATGCTTGTTGAATCCCTTGGCTTCAAATTAATGTCTGTCTCAATGCTTTGCGATTTGAACATGATCGTAATGTTTGGAAAATATCGTTGCCTAGTACTAATGGAATCTGACAAGTCTCTAGTGTTTGAAGGGTATCAAAAAGATGATCTGTACATGGTTGATTTCTCAGCAGGGCCACAACTTGCTGTATGTCTTCTTGCAAAAGCTTTAGAATGCTGGCTTTGGCATCGAAGGCTTGGGCATGCTGTCATGAGGAACCTCCACGCCCTTGCGAAGAAGAAGCATGTCATAGGCATCGAGCGTCAAGTTCAAGAAAGATCATTTATGCTGGTGCCTGTGAAGCAGGGAAGATGACGAGGGCAAAACATCCTCGAAGACAATCATGACTACTACACAACCCTTCGAACTGCTCCACATGGATCTTTTCGGTCCCACTCACTACTCAACTTTTACTACTACTGCTTGCCTCTATGGCTTTGTCATTGTTGATGATTACTCTAGATATACTTGGGTGCACATAATCCTTTACAAGACTGAAGTGCAGGATGTCTTCAGACGCTTCGCCAATCGAGCTATGAACAATTTTGGCGCCAAGATAAAGCACATCAGAAGTGACAATGGCACTGAATTCAAGAACACTGGCCTTGATACATATCTTGATACCTTGGGCATCACACATGAATTCTCAGCTCCGTACACGCCACAGCAGAATGGCGTCGTCGAACGCAAGAACGGAACACTCATTGAGATGGCCAGAACAATGCTAGATGAGTACAAGACTCCAAGAAAATTCTGGACAGAAGCCATTGACACTGCATGCCATACAATCAATCATGTTTATCTTCACAAGCTTCTGAACAAGACATCTTATGAACTCCTAACTGGCAAGAAGCCAAATCTCAGTTACTTCAGAGTATTTGGCGCAAGGTGCTAGATCAAGGACCCACACCACACCTCAAAGTTTGCACCAAAAGCACATGAGGGCTTTATGCTTGGATATGGAAAGGATTCGCACTCCTACAGAGTCTTCAACGTCTTTCATTACAAAGTTGTTGAAACAGTGGATGTGCGGTTCGATGAGACAAATGGTTCACAAAGAGAGCAACTGCCAAATGTGCTAGATGAAGTTCTAGCTAGTGAATCAATCAAGCTTATGGGAACTGGAGAGATTATACCTTCTGAAGCTCATCCTGAAGAAGAACTTATCATCTCAGCACCTGATCAACATGAAGACAATGCTCAGCCTGAAGACATTCCTCCCAACAACAACACAGATCAGCAAGAGCAAAGTCTTCGCCCTGTACATCCTCGTGTTGCCAATGAAGTGCAGATTGACATAATAATTGACAGCATCAATGCACCTGGTCCACTCACTCGTTTAAGGGCAACTCAGCTAACAAATTTCTGTGGGCACTTCGCATTCGTATCAATATCAGAACCCAAGAAAGTTGAAGAAGCCTTCATGGAACCTGAATGGATTCAAGCTATGCAAGAAGAGCTTCAACAGTTTGAGCTGAATAATGTATGGGAACTAGTCAAGCGTCCTGATCCACGGAAGCACAACATAATAGGCACCAAATGGATATACCGCAACAAGCAAGATGAGCATGGTCAAGTTGTCAGAAACA
>NC_053022.1:338183992-338210717 GCF_003073215.2 Triticum urartu
CGCCTTGATGACAAGGACACTCTCTTCTTCGAGATCGTATTGTTGTGCCAAAGGTGAACTCGTAAAGTGATCATGAACGAGGCTCACAATTCTCTCCTCTCCATCCACCCTGGGAGCACGAAGATGTATCAGGACCTTCAAGCAAGGCTTATTGGTGGACTCGAATGAAGCGCGAGATTGCTCAATTCGTGAATGAATGTGATGTCTGCAGAAGAGTGAAGGCAGAACACCAAAGGCCAGCAGGTCTCCTCCAACCTCTTGCCATTCCAGAATGGAAGTTTGACCACATTGAAATGGACTTCGTGACTGGGTTTCCAAAGTCCAAGCGTGGCAATGATGCTATATTCGTTGTCATCGACAAACTCACCAAAGTGGCTCACTTTCTGCCTATCAAAGAGTCGATCACTGCAGCTCAATTGGCGGAACTCTATACCTCTCGTATTGTCTCTCTGCACGGTATTCCTCAAGTGATCTCTTCAGACCGTGGCAGCATCTTTACCTCCAAGTTTTGGGATTCTTTTCAGAAGGCCATGGGCACTAACATCCGCTTCAGCACAGCTTTCCATCCTCAAACAAGCGGTCAAGTCGAGCGTGTCAACCAGATTCTTGAAGATATGCTCAGGGCTTGTGTGATCTCCTTCGGCATGAAGTGGGAGGATTGTCTTCCTTATGCTGAATTCTCCTACACAACAGTTTTCAAGCAAGTTCGGGAAAGGCCCCATTTGAAATTCTGTATGGCAGGAAGTGCCGTACCCCTCTCAACTGGTCTGAAACCGGTGAACGTCAGCTTTGGGTAATGACTTAATCACAGAAGCAGAGGAAATGTGCAAAGTCATTCGAGATAACCTCAAAGCAGCCCAATCCCGCCAGAAGAGCTACTATGATAGTAAGCACCGTGATTTGGCTTTCGAGATCAGAGATCATGTTTACCTCCGTGTCTCTCCTATGAAAGGTACTCGTCGCTTCGGTATCAAAGGGAAGCTTGCCCCTAGATACGTGGGACCTTTCAAGATTGTCAGCAAGAGAGGCGACCTCGCCTATCAACTCGAGCTTCCTTCAAACTTTGCAAATGTTCATGATGTGTTCCATGTCTCTCAGCTTCGAAAGTGCTTCAAGACTCCTGACCGCACCGTCAACTTCGAGGACATTGAGCTCCAAGAAGATCTCTCTTATCGTGAGCACCCAGTTGCTATTCTTGAAGAGACTGAACGCAAGACTCGCAACAAGTCAATCAAATTTCTCAAAGTCAAGTGGTCACACCATTCCGACCGTGAAGCTACCTGGGAACGCGAGGATCACCTCCGTTCTGAGTACCCGGCTTCTTTCAGTCCTAGATCTCGGGACGAGATCTTTCATAGTGGTGGAGTGTTGTAACACCCCGGATGTAACTTTCCCAATTTGTACTCCAACTCTTGCCGTTTCCGGCGTTAAGTTATATTTATTTCTCGGGTTCGGGTTTTTGTCTCTGTGTGTTGTTGTCGTTGTCATGCATCTCATATCATGTCATCATGTGCATTGCATTTGCATACGTGTTCATCTCATGCATTCGAGCATTTTCCCCGTTGTCCGTTTTGCATTCCGGCGCTTCGTTCTCCTCCGGTGGTCATTTCTAGCTTTCTTTCGTGTGTGGGGATTAAACATTTCCGGATTGGACCGAGACTTGCCAAGCGGCCTTGGTTTACTACCGTAGACCGCCTGTCAAGTTTCGTATCATTTGGACTTCGTTTGATACTCCAACGGTTAACCGAGGGACCGAAAAGGCTCGTGTGTGTTGCAGCCCAACACCCCTCCAATTTGGCCCAAAACCCACCTAACTCTGCTCCATGTCCTAGAGCGTTCGATCACGATCGCGTGGCCGAAAACCGCACCTCATTTGGACTCTCCTAGCTCCCTCTATGCCTATAAATAGACCCCCCATTCCAAATCCCGGGTCTCCTCCCCCGAAACCCTAAAATCTCAGATCCGCCGCCGCCGGACACGTCCGGACGGCCGCCGGCCACGTGGCGCCGCGCCACTCGCCCCCAGCCGGCCCGCAGAGGCCCGAGGCCGGCCCTCCCGCGCCGCCTCCCGGGCCGCGCCCCGAGCCGCCGCCCTCCTCCACGCCCGCCGCCGCCCGCACGCCGCCGCCGCCGCCCGCCCGCCCGGCCGCCGCCGCCCGCTCCGCCGCGGCCGGGACCGCGCCGCGCCGCCCCCTCGCCCCGGCCGGCCCCAGCTCCGGCCGGCCACCGGCGACCTCGCCGGACACGTCCCCAACCCCGGCCGCCGCCGCCCTCGACATTCCGGCGGTGAACAGTAACTCGGCGGCCTTGTAATCCGCGCAGATCTCAGATCTGAAATCCTAACCCTAGGTCATTTTTTGTCTAAGTCCTCAGGATTTTAGCTCATATGCACATGTTCGCGGCTCTGTAACTTTGCATCCGTAGCTTCGATTTGTGCATATAGCATATCAAAATATTCGCCTCGATGAGTACATCATTTCATTCCATTGCATCATTTTCATTTGAGTTCATCTTGATGCCCGAAACGCTGTTAGAAGAGGCCTTCGTGAGTTAATTGTCAGATCCGCTAGTTCATCTTAGACTTTTGTCATTTTTGCCATGATTATTGTGTGCATGATATGCCTATGAGTCCTTCATATGTTTTGTTAAGGATTTTGTCTTCTTTCCAGAGGTACAACACATGCATTTTTGTGATGTGTGTGGTGACTAGTGCAAGCTTGCAAAGTGAGGCAGCCGGTAAATCTGTTTTCAGGGACTTGGTAGTTTTAACTAAGTCTGGGATTATTTAGTTCATGATGCATATGTTCATTGCTGTTTCCCTAGTGATCCGTGCCTCTTTGAGGATGATCAGTAAAGGAGTTTTTGTTAATCTTGTAGTGCTCTATCCATCCATGTCTTTGTTTGCAATATGGAGCACCCTAGCTTGAGTCAATCGAGCTCTACTTTTGCTCGTTGTGAATCTGGGCAGATCGTCAACTGTTTCGATTTTGCCGATGTTATTGTAGTTGGCCCGTGCATGCTATGCCATCGTTCTTGCCATGTCTAGCTTTATTTTGTGCCTTCTTTATGGGTGTATGCTTGTCCTGCCATGACTTGCTCTGTAGTGAGTGCATCGAGCTCGTAAACATGCCTTCGTGAGTTATATTTCAGCATGTCCCAGTTTTCACTAAGTCTGAAAACTGATTATGTTTTTGCTATGTTTGTGCTTGTTAGTATATTTTGTGATCCCTTTTGGCTCAAGGTCACTAAGGACTTTTGTTAAGCTTGTTGAGTAGCTCCATGCCATGTCTTTCTTTGTCATGTTCAGGTCCTGTAGCATGTTGTTTTGCTGCTCCGAAGAGGGCTTCATGATCTGAAATTTCAGACAAGTGTTAATTTCACCAAGTCTGAAATCTGTTTTGCATTTGCGTTTTTGCCATGCTTGTTTGAACCTCATAATGGATGAATTGGCCGTGGCTCAGTGCTAGTACTTTTGTTAAGAATCTTGTGTGCATCCCTGCCATGTATTTTGATCTCATGTTTGGGTGCTGTAGCATGTTCATCTCGTTGCATTTAGATGCCTACTTGCTGTAAATCGCAGACCGGTGTCATTCTTAAATCGCTTGCCATTTCCAAACCGTAACTCCGATTCCGATGATCTTTATATCGTTTTCAAGCATTTCATCCCATCTTTCCAGTGGCACACTTGGTTTTCCAAGTTGAGGCCAGGTTCATACATTTCCTGTCATATCTTGCATTTTGCATCCCGCATCGCATCCGCATAGCATGTCATCATTGCATCTTTTTTTGAGTTTGCACGTGGTTGATTGTATCCTTGTTGCTTGTTTGTCTTGTTTGGGTAGAGCGGAGACGAGTTCGCTAACGAGGAGCCCGTTGAGTTTGCTTTTGAGGATCCAGTCAACTCTGAAAACTGTGCAGGCAAGATGATCATACCCTCGAAATCACTACTATCTTTGCTATGCTAGTTTGCTCGCTCTTTGCTATGCCATTGCTACGATGCCTACCACTTGCTTGCAAGCCTCCCAAATTGCCATGTCAAACCTCTGACCCACCATTGTCCTAGCAAACCGTTGATTGGCTTTGTTACCGCTTTGCTCAACCCCTCTTATAGCGTTGCTAGTTGCAGGTGAAGTTTGGAGGCCGTTCCTTGTTGGAACATTTATTTACTTGTTGGGATATCATTATTTTGCTATGTTATATTAATGCATCTATATACTTGGTAAAGGGTGGAAGGCTCGGCCTCTCGCCTAGTGTTTTGTTCCACTCTTGCCGCCCTAGTTTCCGTCATATCGGTGCTATGTTCCCGGATTGTTGCGTTCCTTACGTGGTTGGGTTATAATGGGAACCCCTTGATATTTCGCCTTGAGTAAAGATTTTCCAGCAATGCCTAACATTGGTCTTTACCATTCGCCACCTAGCCTTTTCTTTCCCTTGGGTTCTGCAGACTCAAGGGTCATCTTATTTTAACCCCCCCCCCCCCCCCGGGCCAGTGCTCCTCTGAGTGTTGGTCCAACCGAGCGATGTCCGGGGCTACCAGGGGCAACTCTGGGCTGGCCTACCCGACGTCTTGCTCATCTGAGTGTGCCCTGAGAAAGAGATATGTGCAGCTCCTATCGGGATTTGTCGGCACATTCGGGCGGTGTTGCTGGTCTTGTTTTAACCTGTCGAAGTGTCTTGAGTACCGAGATACCGAGTCTGATCGGAACGTCTTGGGAGGAGGTCTATTCCTTCGTTGACCGTGAGAGCTTGTCATGGGCTAAGTTGGGACTCCCCTGCAGGGATTGAACTTTCGAAAGCCGTGCCCGCGGTTATGGGCAGATGGGAATTTGTTAATGTCCGGTTGTAGATAACTTGAACCTTAACTTAATTAAAATGAATCAACTGAGTGTGTTACCGTGATGGCCTCTTCTCGGCGGAGTCCGGGAGGTGGACACGGTGTTGGAGTAATGTTTGTGCAGGTTGCTCTCTAGTTTCTCACTCGCGCTTTTCCTCCTCTTCTCGCTCTCCTTTGCGAATAAGATAGCCACCATGTATGCTACTCGCTTGCTGCAGCTCCACATATTTTTTTTTTGCCTTACCCTTCCTATAAGCTTAAATAGTCTTGATCGCGAGGGTGCGAGATTGCTGAGTCCCTGTGGCTCACGGATACTATAACTCCAGATGCAGGTCCAGGTGATTCCGCTCCATGTGACGAGTACGAGCTCAAGTGGGAGTTCGACGAAGACTCTCAGCGTTACTACGTGTCTTTTCCTGATGATCAGTAGTGGTGCCTAGTTGGGGTTTGATTCAGGGCCTTGTCGCATGTTGGGTTCTTTTCTATTTTGGCGCCGTAGTCGGGCCATGAGTGTTTGAATGATGGATGTTATTTATGTACTTTGATGTGACGTGGCGAGTGTAAGCCAACTATGTTATCTCCCCTTTATTATTCATATTACATGGGATGTTGTGAAGATTGCCTAACTTGCGACATATGCCTTCAATGCGATTATGTCTCTAAGTCGTGCCTCGACACGTGGGAGCTATAGTTGCATCGAGGGTGTTACAAGTTGGTAATCAGAGCCTTCCCCGACCTTAGGAGCCCCATTGCTTGATCGTTTTTGGCGGCCGAGTTGTGTCTAGAAAAATGATTTGAGTCAATTAGGAATTATATATCGGAGAGTTTAGGAATTCTTTTTACTCCCCAGTCTCCTCATCGCTCTGGTAAGGCATCCCGACGTAGAGTTTTGACTCTTCTCTTCTCAAATTTCACTAATTTTTTTTTAGGATCACGCGAGTATCTTGGAATCGTTCCGATGGCTTATGATGAGAACATTGTCTTGGTGCCTCCTGTCAGGGGTTTAGTGGAAGTGTCCCGGGGAGTTGAGATCTGAGGTGTTGTCATCATAATTTTAGCGTTGCAATTCTGGAATACTTGAGATATTTTCGCTGACATCGAAAATCTCTTTTATGCAGTTCGTTGGTGAGATAACCTCGACGCCACCCAGTACTGGGGCGGGAGTTCGGGAGTATCGCCATAACTTGTATAACGGATGTTTTTCGAAGGTTGAGGTAGATGGTTTCCGAAGGTTTCTGGGTTATGTGTTCAAGGATGGATACAGCTGGATGTAGGATTTGCTAATTTGGGTGAGATATTATGCTTCCCCTGTATCCCCAACACCTGATTGCATAACCGGAAAGGTTCGGGAGTTTCATAGGTGGGAATTCTCGTAGCTCTAGTTCTTCTTCCACGGATATTGGTTTGAGATTGGGATTTCTTACCGATTATTCGTTCTCGATCCGTATCTTGTTGTTTTAATTCTTCTACCTTCATTCTACGTGGCTTCGCAATTTATGGATATGTGACCATTTCAAGAGGAATGCATTCGTTCATTTTGTCTCGGATGTGAAGACTATATGTTGCAATTTTCATTCCGTTGGATTCAGCTTCAATATTTATCTGTCAATGTGCTAATGGTGGTCAACCTCTTCAGGATGGCTCCTCCAACGCGCACGACTCCGAATCCTGATCCGCCACCACCTCCACCTCCTCCAGAGGCATGGCAAGCTGTGATGGCCGCAACCAATGCAAACACTCAGCTGATCATGCAAATTCTTCAAGAGCGCAATCAAGGCAGTCAAGGGAATCAAGGCAGCAATCAGAGTCACTTTGCTACACTCAACCAGTTCCTTGCTAACGGGCCAAAGACTTTCAGCAATTGTGTTGAGGCAACCGATGCTGACGATTGGCTTGTGGATCTGTGTAAGCATTTCGAGTGCAGTAACGTCAGGCCTGAGGACTTTGTCAAGTTCGCTTCCTTCCAACTCAAAGATCAAGCTGCAGAATGGTTCCAGCAGTACAAGGATCAGAGGTGGACGTGTTATCACTTGGGATGATTTCCGTCAAGATTTCTGAGCTCATCATATTCTGCAGAGCGTGGTTGAAAGCAAGCGTGAGGAATTCCGCAATCTGAAGCAAGGCTCTTTGTCTGTCTATGACTACAACAAGTTGTTCCAGAAGCTCGCCCGCTTTGCCAAGCAGGGCGTGCCTGATGAGAAGAGCATGATATATCAGTTCAGGGGTGGTCTCAGAGAAGATATTCAGCTCGCTCTTGTTCTCTTCGAGCCATTGAGATACGATGAGTTCTACAACATGGCACTGAAGCAAGAGGCTGCTCAGTTGAGGTGTGATGCTTCCAGGAAGCGAGTCAGAGATGTTACTCCTTCTTCCTCTACTCAAGTGGCCAAGCAGCAGAAGTTTTGGCTTCCTCCTCCTCCGTTCCGTCAGCCGTATCAGCAGAAGAGCAAAGGTAGCAGTGGTTTTTCCCACCCACCCAACCCTGGCTTTCAGAACAAGGCTTCGCTCAAGCTCCAAGATCGAGTGCTCCGTATCACCGTCCGCTTTCAGAGGTCACGTGCAACAAGTGCCAACAGAAGGGTCACTATGCCAACAAGTGTTTCAACCATGAGGCGTCTTCCTCCTCCTCCTCCTGTCAGATCGGCAAGTACAGCTGTGGTCAAGCATAACCCCAAGTCTGCCAAGGTCAATTTGATGAATGCAGCTCAGGCAGAGGAACTCACCAGATGTGATCATGGGTAACCTTCCTGTTAATGACATTCCCGCAAGAGTTCTTTTTGACACTGGTGCATCTTTATCATTTTTATCGAAGCCTTTTGCATCCATGCATGATGTGCATACTATTGATTTGCCTAAGCCGATAGCGGTTTCTTCTCCGGGTTTGTTCATGAACACCAAAAGATGGCTCCGGATGTTACTATCACATTGGGCGACTACAAGTTCCTTCTTCTCCTATGGTGCTTGGTAACTCAGATATTGATCTTATTCTCGGAATGGATTGGCTTTCTAAGCACAAGGCTCAGCTTGATTGTGCAGCCAGGCAGATTCAATTGACTCATTCGTCTGAGGATGTAATTGTCTTTGCCGCTCTGATAATACCATCCGTCTGTTTTCTCTCAATGAGAAGGGTGAATTGGATGCTATCTCGCAAATTCCAGTCGTTTGCGAATATCAAGACGTCTTTCCAGAAGAGCTTCCAGGAATGCCTCCGCACCGGCCAGTTGAATTCGTTATTGATCTTGAGCCTGGTACGGAACCTGTGTGCAAACGTCCTTACAAGCTCGGACCTGAAGAGTTGAAGGAGCTGAAGAAGCAACTCGATATTCAAGAGAAAATGGGTCTCATCCGGCCTAGTTCTTCTCCGTGGGGTTGTGGTGTTCTTTTTGTGAAGAAGAAGGATGGAACGGACCGACTTTGTGTTGATTACCGTCCAGTGAACAAGAAGACCATCAAGAACAAATACCCACTTCCCAACATCAATGAGCTGTTCGAACAACTCAAAGGTGCCCAAGTATTCTCCAAGCTTGATCTCCGTATGGGTTATCACCAGATTCGCATTCGTGAAGAAGATATTCCCAAGACAGCATTCAGAACAAGCTTTGGTTCATATGAATACACTGTCATGTCTTTTGGCCTTGCCAACGCTCCTCCAACGTTCTCTCGCATGATGAATTTCATTTTCAACGCCTACAACAATGACTTCGTTTTGGTCTAGCTCGACAACATTCTGGTTTTCTCCAAGAACAAGGAAGATCATGCCAAGCACTTGCGTCTGGTTCTTGATAAGCTCAGAGAACATCAGTTCTATGCCAAGTTCTCCAAGTGTGAATTTTGGCTCGATGAGGTTCTTTATCTTGGTCATATCATCTCTTCCAAGGGCATTGCCGTGAATCCTTAGAAGGTGTCCGTAATCGTGAATTGAACCTCCTCAGAACGTGAAGCAACTCCGCAGTTTTCTCGGTCTCGCAAGCATTGCCGAAGATTCGTTGAAAACTTTTCTAAGATCGAAGCCTCTCGAATCTTCTTCAGAAGCACGTCAAGACGTTTGGTCTCCGGAGTGTGATATTGCTTTCAACACTTTGAAAGAGATTGATCACTGCTCCAGTTCTGACTCCACCTGATGAATCCAAGCCGTACGAGGTCTTTTGTGATGCCTCTCTCCAAGGTCTTGGCGCAGTATTGATGCAAGAGAAGAAAGTTGTTGCTTATAAATCTCGCCAGTTGAAGCCTAATGAGAAGAACTACCCCACTCATGATCTCGAGTTGGCGGCAGTTGTGCATGCTCTTTTGACTTGGAGACATCTTCTATTGGGAAGAAAAGTGGACATTTTCACTGATCACAAGAGTCTCAAGTACATCTTCACTCAGCCTAATCTCAACCTCAGGCAAACTCGATGGGTCGAAATGATTCAAGAGTATAATCCGAGTATTGAGTATACTCCAGGCAAGGCCAATGTGATTGCTGACGCTTTGAGCAGAAAGGCTTACTGCAACAGTCTGATTCTTAAGCCTTATCAACCCGAGCTTTGTGAAGCTTTCCGCAAACTTAATCTGCAAGTTGTTCCTCAAGGATTCCTCGCCAACCTTCAAGTCTCTCCTACCTTAGAAGACCAGATTCGCCAAGCCCAGCTTCTTGATGCTATGGTGAAAAAGGTGAAGATTGGGATTGCCAAGAGTCAGTCCAAGTACAAGTGCTACCGCCTTGATGACAAGGACACTCTCTTCTTCGAGGATCGTATTGTTGTGCCCAAAGGTGAACTCTCGTAAAGTGATCATGAACGAGGCTCACAATTCTCTCCTCTCCATCCACCCTGGGAGCACGAAGATGTATCAGGACCTTAAGCAAGCTTATTGGTGGACTCGAATGAAGCGCGAGATCGCTCAATTCGTGAATGAATGTGATGTCTGCAGAAGAGTGAAGGCAGAACACCAAAGGCCAAAGGTCTCCTCCAACCTCTTGCCATTCCAGAATGGAAGTTTGACCACATTGAGATGGACTTCGTGACTGGGTTTCCAAAGTCCAAGCGTGGCAATGATGCTATATTCGTTGTCATCGACAAACTCACCAAAGTGGCTCACTTTCTGCCTATCAAAGAGCTCGATCACTGCAGCTCAATTGGCGGAACTCTATACCTCTCGTATTGTCTCTCTGCACGGTATTCCTCAAGTGATCTCTTCAGACCGTGGCAGCATCTTTACCTAAGTTTTGGGATTCTTTTCAGAAGGCCATGGGCACGAACATCCGCTTCAGCACAGCTTTCCATCCTCAAAAAGCGGTCAAGTCGAGCGTGTCAACCAGATTCTTGAAGATATGCTCAGGGCTTGTGTGATCTCCTTCGGCATGAAGTGGGAGGATTGTCTTCCTTATGCTGAATTCTCCTACAACAACAGTTTTCAAGCAAGTTCGGGCAAGGCCCCATTTGAAATTCTGTATGGCAGGAAGTGCCGTACCCCTCTCAACTGGTCTGAAACCGGTGAACGTCAGCTTTTGGGTAATGACTTAATCACAGAGGCAGAGGAAATGTGCAAAGTCATTCGAGATAACCTCAAAGCAGCCCAATCCCGCCAGAAGAGCTACTATGATAGTAAGCACCGTGATTTGGCTTTCGAGATCGGAGATCATGTTTACCTCCGTGTCTCTCCTATGAAAGGTACTCGTCGCTTCGGTATCAAAGGGAAGCTTGCCCTAGATACGTGGACCTTTCAAGATTGCAAGAGAGGCACCCTCGCCTATCAACTCGAGCTTCCTTCAAACTTTGCAAATTGTTTCATGACGCGTGTTCCATGTCTCTCAGCTTCGAAAGTGCTTTCAAGACTCTGACCGCACCGTCAACTCGAGGACATTGAGCTCAAGAAGATCTCTCTTGTCGTGAGCACCCAGTTGCTATTCTTGAAGAGACTGAACGCAAGACTCGCAACAAGTCAATCAAATTTCTCAAAGTCAAGTGGTCACACCATTCCGACCGTGAAGCTACCTGGGAACGTGAGGATCACCTCCGTTCTGAATACCCGGCGTTCTTTCAGTCCTAGATCTTGGGACGAGATCCTTTTCGTAGTGGTAGATTGTTGTAACACCCCGGATGTAACTTTCCCAATTTGTACTCCAATTCTTGCCGTTTCCGGCGTTAAGTTAATTTATTTTCTCGGGTTCGGGTTTTTGTCTCCGTGTGTTGTTATCGTTGTCATGCATCTCATATCATGTCATCATGTGCATTGCATTTGCATACGTGTTCGTCTCATGCATTCGAGCTTTTCCCCGTTGTCCGTTTTGCATTCCGGCGCTTCGTTCTCCTCCGGTGGTCATTTCTACCTTTCTTTCGTGTGTGGGGATTAAACATTTCCGGATTGGACCGAGACTTGCCAAGCGGCCTTGGTTTACTACTGGTAGACCGCCTGTCAAGTTTCGTATCATTTGGACTTCATTTGATACTCCAACGGTTAACCGAGGGACCGAGAAGGCCTCGTGTGTGTTGCAGCCCAACACCCCTCCAATTTGGCCCAAAACCCACCAAACTCTGCTCATCTCCTAGAGCGTTCGATCACGATCGCGTGGCCGAAAACCGCACCTCATTTGGACTCTCCTAGCTCCCTCTATGCCTATAAATAGACCCCCCATTCCAAATCCCGGGTCTCCTCCCCCGAAACCCTAAAATCTCAGATCCGCCGCCGCCGGACACGTCCGGACGGCCCCCGCGCTGCCACGTGGCGCCGCGCCACTCGCCGCCCCAGCCGGCCCGCAGAGGCCCGAGGCCGGCCCTCCCGCGCCGCCTCCCGGGCCGCGCCCCGAGCCGCCGCCCTCCTCCACGCGCCGCCGCCGCCCGCAGCCGCCGCCGCCTCCGCCCGCAGCTGCCGGCCGCCGCCGCCCGCTCCGCCGCGGCCGGGACCGCGCCGCGCCCCCTCGCCCCGGCCGGCCCCAGCTCCGGCCCGGCCACCGGCGACCTCGCCGGACACGTCCCCAACCCCGGCCGCCGCCGCCCTCGACATTCCGGCGGTGAACAGTAACTCCGGCGGCCTCGTAATCCGCGCAGACTCAGATCTGAAATCCTAACCCTAGGTCATTTTTCGTCTAAGTCCTCAGGATTTTAGCTCATATGCACATGTTCGCGGCTCCGTAACTTTGCATCCGTAGCTCCGATTTGGGCATATAGCGTATCAAAATGTTCATCCCAGAGAGTACATCATTCCATTACATTGCATCATTTTCATTTGAGCTCATCTTGATGCCCGAAACGCTGTTAGAAGAGGCCTTTGTGAGTTAATTGTCAGATCTGCTAGTTCATCTTAGACTTTTGTCATTTTTGCCATGATTATTGTGTGCATGATATGCCTATGAGTCCTTCATATGTTTTGTTAAGGATTTTTTCTTCTTTCCAGAGGTGCAACCCATGAATTTTTGTGATGTGTGTGGTGACTTGTGCAAGCTTGCAAAGTGAGGCACGCGGTAAATCTGTTTTCAGGGACTTGGTAGTTTTCACTAAGTCTGGGATTATTTAGTTCATGATGCCATATGTTCATGCTGTTTCCTAGTGATCCGTGCCTCTTTGAGGATGATCAGTAAAGGAGTTTTGTTAAATCTTGTAGTGCTCTATCCATCCGTGTCATTTGTTTGCAATTATGGAGCAAGCTAGCTTGAGTCAATCGAGCTCTACGTTTGCTTCGTTGTTGAATCTGGGCAGATCGTCAACTTGTTTGCGATTTTGCCGATGTTATTGTAGTTGGCCCGTGCATGCTATGCCATCGTTCTTGCCATGTCTAGCTTGTATTTTGTGCCTACTTTATGGGTGTATGCTTGTCCTGCCATGACTTGCTCTGTAGTGAGTGCATCGAGCTCGTAAACATGCCTTCGTGAGTTATATTTCAGCATGTCCCAGTTTTCACTAAGTCTGAAAACTGATTATGTTTTTGCTATGTTCGTGTGCTTGTTAGTATATTTTGTGATCCCTTTTGGCCCAAGGTCACTAACATTTTGTTAAGCTTGTTGAGTAGCTCCATGCCATGTCTTTCTTTGTCTTTCAGGTCCTGTAGCATGTTGTTTTGCTGCTCCGAAGAGGGCTTCATGATCTGAAATTTCAGACAAGTGTTAATTTCACCAAGTCTGAAATCTGTTTTGCATTTGCGTTTTTGCCATGCTTGTTTGAACCTCATAATTGATGAATTGGCCGTGGCTCAGTGCTAGTCTTTTGTTAAGAATCTTGTGTGCATCCCTGCCATGTATTTTGATCTCATGTTTGGGTGCTGTAGCATGTTCATCTCTTTGCATTTAGATGCCTACTTGCTGTAAATCGCAGACCGGTGTCATTCTTAAATCGCTTGCCATTTCCAAACCGTAACTCCGATTCCGATGATCTTTATAGCGTTTTCAAGTGATTTCATCCCATCTTTCCAGTGGCACACTTAGTTTTCCAAGTTGAGGCCAGGTTCATACATTTCCTGTCATATCTTGCATTTTGCATCCCGCATCGCATCCCGCATAGCATGTCATCATTGCATCTTTTTGTTTGAGTTTGCACGTGGTTGATTGTATCCTTGTTGCTTGTTTGTCTTGTTTGGGTAGAGCGGGGAGACGAGTTCGCTAACGAGGAGCCCGTTGAGTTTGCTTTTGAGGATCCAGTCAACTCTGAAAACTGTGCAGGCAAGATGATCATACCCTCGAAATCACTACTATCTTTGCTATGCTAGTTTGCTCGCTCTTTGCTATGCCATTGCTACGATGCCTACCACTTGCTTGCAAGCCTCCCAAATTGCCATGTCAAACCTCTGACCCACCATTGTCCTAGCAAACCGTTGATTGGCTTTGTTACCGCTTTGCTCAACCCCTCTTATAGCGTTGCTAGTTGCAGGTGAAGTTTGGAGGCCGTTCCTTGTTGGAACATTTATTTACTTGTTGGGATATCATTATTTTGCTATGTTATATTAATGCATCTATATACTTGGTAAAGGGTGGAAGGCTCGGCCTCTCGCCTAGTGTTTTGTTCCACTCTTGCCGCCCTAGTTTCCGTCATATCGGTGCTATGTTCCCGGATTGTTGCGTTCCTTACGTGGTTGGGTTATAATGGGAACCCCTTGATATTTCGCCTTGAGTAAAGATTTTCCAGCAATGCCTAACATTGGTCTTACCATTCGCCACCTAGCCTTTTCTTTCCCTTGGGTTCTGCAGACTCAAGGGTCATCTTATTTTAACCCCCCCCCCCCCCCGGGCCAGTGCTCCTCTGAGTGTTGGTCCAACCGAGCGATGTCCGGGGCTACCAGGGGCAACTCTGGGCTGGCCTACCCGACGTCTTGCTCATCTGAGTGTGCCCTGAGAAAGAGATATGTGCAGCTCCTATCGGGATTTGTCGGCACATTCGGGCGGTGTTGCTGGTCTTGTTTTAACCTGTCGAAGTGTCTTGAAGTTACCGAGATACCGAGTCTGATCGGAACGTCTTGGGAGGAGGTCTATTCCTTCGTTGACCGTGAGAGCTTGTCATGGGCTAAGTTGGGACTCCCCTGCAGGGATTGAACTTTCGAAAGCCATGCCCGCGGTTATGGGCAGATGGGAATTTGTTAATGTCCGGTTGTAGATAACTTGAACCTTAACTTAATTAAAATGAATCAACCGAGTGTGTTACCGTGATGGCCTCTTCTCGGCGGAGTCCGGGAAGTGGACACGGTGTTGGAGTAATGTTTGCGCAGGTTGCTCTCTAGTTTCTCGCTCGTGCTTTGCCTCCTCTTCTCGCTCTCTTTTGCGAATAAGTTAGCCACCATACTTGCTAGTCGCTTGCTGCAGCTCCACTCATATTTTACCTTGCCTTACCTATAAGCTCAAATAGTCTTGATCGCGAGGGTGCGAGATTGCTGAGTCCCTGTGGCTCACAGATTACTATTACACCAGATGCAGGGCCCTGATGATTCCGCTCCAGGAGACGCGTATGAGCTCAAGTGGGAGTTCGACGAAGACTCTCAACGATACTACGTTTCCTTTCCCGATGATCAGTAGTGGTGCCCAGTTGGGGGTGATTGGGACCGTGTCGCATGTTGGGTTCTCTTTTATTTTGGCGCCGTAGTCGGGCCATGAGTGTTTGGATGATGTAATGTTATTTATGTACTTGATTGACGTGGCGAGTGTAAGCCAACTATGTTATCTCCCCTTTTATTATTATTACATGGGATGTTGTGAAGATTGCCTAACTTGCGACATATGCCTTCAATGCGATTATGTCTCTAAGTCGTGCCTCGACACGTGGGAGCTATAGTCGCATCGAGGGTGTTACACAAGTGCTTCAAGTCTAGTCTTTTAGAGTTTCGAGTTCTGGTCATAAGTTGTCACACCGCCGCAGCACCATCATCACCGCCCCTGCCGTCTACCACCACCGCTTATCCGCCACCAATTCGTCTCCATATACCATCACCAATCCGTATCCATATACCACCACCAATCCATATCCATATACCACCTCCAATCCGTATCCATATACAACCACCGCTACTATATCGTACCACCATATATCCACCACCAATCCGAGTTCCTTTCATATTAGGTTAGTTTTCGAGATCCATCTAATTTCCGTTTCGTGTTTCCTTGCCTGAGTAGGTTTCAAAAAAAGAGTCTGGAGACCCCCGGGCAGTTTTTAGGCCTAAATTTTCACAGGCAAAAATATTTTTTCCCTATCATATTTTAGGCTTTTTTGAGTCTTTTGAGCCATGTGCCATCATAGTGATTTTTTGTCGCACTTTTTTGTCGTCGCTGCCCTGATTTGTGAAAAAAAGTCAAAAAAAAATTTCGTGCCCATCCTCTCAGTTTAACGAGGGAAGAGATTTGAGACACTCGCCATTATAGTGATTTTTCGCAAAAAAAAGAAGATCGCAAAAAAAAGAGGAGCGTAAAAAAAACAGAGCGAAAAAAAGTTCCAGAGTGTGCTTTCCCCTTGTTTACGTGCAGCGCCGTGATTTTGTTAGTGTTCTAGGCTCGCGTCTCTAGCACGGTCTAGCCTAGCACCAGCACAGTACCATTGTTGAGCGTTTATTCAACTTTGCATATCTGAATTGATTATTGCTGACCCTTTTTGCTACCATATTATAAGCCTTCCCAGCTCCACATACATCTACGTCATGCGTTTGAGTCTCCCTAGTAATCGCTCTATCCAAGCTTTGAGAGTTCTGACTACAACGGTTGCTGATCACCACCTGCTGCTTGGTAAGAGCTGGTAAGAATATGAGATTCGCTTGACGGATTTGTGACTGTCCACCACACCATCACCACCACTTCCTAGTAGTCTGTAGGATCATATTCTTGTGTGTTTCTATTGCTGCTAACCATGGCAGGATCACAAGCCGACGAGACTGACTGGGAGCACATGACAAACAAAAAGTTACATGATAAGCTTCAGCAAATGATGAGTGGACAGGTGGAAGATGTGCTAAATAGATTTGAAGAGGCCATGGAGAAGATAGATGGTATTGAGAAGGTGTTCGAAACAAAGCTCGATAACAAGTTTAATGAATTGCTCGCGCGTTTTCCACCGCCCGTTGCACCTGTCGCACCTCTACAACAACAACAACAACAACATCGTCTTCCAAATCAAGTGGGACGAGCACAGCGCGTTCCCATTGAGCTTGGTCAAACCTCTGTTGCTATTGTACCTACTTTGGTGCTTCTATAGCTCCTGCTGCTACTACAGAGCTGGAGGACCATTATGAGGATGAGGTTGATCAAAATTAGAACTACGTGCAGCCACCAGCACCACCACCAGGTTGTCCTCATGCATATCATCGCAATGGTAGGGCTGCACCACCACCTGAGGTACGAGATCATGACCATCTTCCTAAACTTAATATAATATTCCACCATTTGAGGGTAGATATATTCCTGATATATATCTTACTTGGGAGTTAGAAATTGAACAACGTTTTACATGTTTACAATATCCCGAAGAGAGACGTGTTCCTGCTGCTGTTTGTGCTTTCACTTGTTTTGCATGTGTTTGGTGGTCTGAAACATTGTAGATTATATCCCGTTCCAGCTACTTGGGCTACTTTGAATGCTGCTATGCGTACTCGTTGGGTTCCACCTTATTATCAATGTGAATTACTTCAAAAATTGCAGTGTTTAAGACAAGGAAAAAAATTCTGTAGAAGAATATTATCAGGAATTACAAACTGGCATGATTAGATGTGGTATTGTTGAGGAGAATGAAGCTATGCTTGCACGTTTTATGGGTGGATTAAATAGAGAGATTCAGACCATTCTAGAGTATAAGGAGTACACTAATATCACTCGTTTATTCCATCTTGCTTATAAAGCTGAACGTGAAGTGCAGGATCAACAGGCATTGACACGAACTAACTTTTCTGCAGGTCGATCTTCATCATGGACACCACGTGCATCCTCTACTTCGACTGGACCAGCACCTCCATCAGGTGCCACCTCCAGCCGTGATACAAGAAAGCAGGCACAACCACCACTATCTGCCAAGAGCACACCTGCTGGGCCTGCACAGAGCTCTTCTTCTTCCATGGCATCAACAGGGCACACAAGTGATACTATTTGTCATCGTTGTAAGGCAAGAGGAAATTTTGCGAGAGAATGCAAATCTCAGCATGTGATGATTGTTACTGAGGATGGTGGGTATGAGTCCGCTAGTGACTATGATGAGGAGACTTTGGCTCTTATTACACATGAAGAACACGGTGGAGATGATTCTGATCATCAGACGCAATACATGGCTCCTGAAGATGCTGACAGGTATGAATGTTTAGTTGCTCAACGTGTTTTGAGTGTGCGGGTTACACAAGCTGAGCAAAATCAGAGGCATAATTTGTTCCATACAAAGGGAGTTGTGAAGGAACGTTCTGCTCGCGTCATGATAGATGGAGGGAGCTGCAATAACTTGGCTAGCATGGAGATGGTGGAGAAGCTATCTCTCACCACAAGACCACATCCACATCCTTACTACATCCAATGGTTCAACAACAGCGGCAAGGTTAAGGTAACACGTACTGTTCGTGTGCATTTTAGTATCTCTACATATGCTGATTATGTTGATTGTGATGTGGTACCTATGCAAGCATGTTCCTTATTACTTGGTAGACCATGGCAATTTGATAAAAATTCTATTCACCATGGTAGAAACAATCAGTATACTCTTGTTCATAAGGATAAAAATATTACTTTGCTTCCTATGACTCCTGATTCCATTTTGAAAGATGATATTAATAGAGCTAATAAAGCAAAACAGGAGAAAACTAAGAGTGAAAATCAGATTGTGGCAAAAGAATTTGAGCAACAAATGCAGCCTAATAATAATAAACAATCTAGTGTTGCTTCTGAAATTAAATTGAAAAGTGCATGTTTACTTGCCACCAAATCTGATATTGATGATCTAGATTTTAGCAAATCTGTTTGCTATGCTTTTGTGTGCAAAGAGGCATTATTTTCATTCGAGGACGTCCCTTCCTCTTTGCCTCCTACTGTCACTAACATTTTGCAGGAGTTCGCTGACGTATTTCCACAAGACGTGCCACCGGGATTACCACCTATTCAAAGGATTGATCATCAAATTGACTTAATTAACGGTGCATCATTACCCAACCATGCACCATAACGTACCAATCCAGAGGAGACGAAGGAGATTATTCGTCAAGTACAAGAACTGCTGACAAAGGTTATATACGCGAATCCCTTAGTCCTTGTGATGTTCCTATCATTTTAGTGCCGAAAAAGGATGGTACGTCGCGTATGTGCGTTGATTGTAGAGGCATTAATAATATTACTATTCGTTATCGTCATCCTATTCCTAGGCTAGATGATATGCTTGATGAATTGAGTGGCTCTACAATATTCTCCAAAGTTGATTTGCATAGGATAACATCAAATTGTATGAAATTGGGACATGAATGGAAAACAACATTTAAAACTATGTTTGGATTATATGAATGGTTATTCATGCCTTTTGGGCTAACTAATGCACCTAGTACTTTCATGAGATTAATGAACCAAGTTTTACGTGCTTCATTGGACGGTTTGTGGTAGTTTACTTTGATGACATGATTGATTTATAGCAAATCTTTGGAGGAACATTTGGAACATTTACGTGTTGTTTTTATTGCTCTACGTGATGCATGTTTTTTTGGTAACCTTGGAAAGTGCACCTTTTGCACCGACCGAGTATCTTTCCTTGGCTATGTGGTTACTCCATAGGGAATTGAAGTTGATAAAGCCAAGATTGAAGCTATTGAGAGTTGGCCGCAGCCCAAAACGGTCACACAAGTGAGGAGTTTCCTTGGCCTCGCTGGTTTCTATAGGTGTTTTGTGAGTGATTTCAGCACCATTGCTGCACCTCTCAACGAGCTTACAATGAAGGACGTGCGTTTTGTTTGGGGTACCACATAGGAAGAAGCCTTCACGGTATTGAAAGATAAGTTGACACATGCTCTTTTACTCCAACTTCCTGATTTTAATAAGAGTTTTGAGCTTGCATGTGATGCTAGTGGAGTTTTATTAGGAGGTGTGTTATTACAAGATGGCAAACCTGTTGCATACTTTTCTGAAAAATTGAGTGGGCCTAGTCTGAACTATTCTACTTATGATAAAGAATTATATGCTCTTGTTCGGACCTTAGAAACATGGAAACATTATTTATGGCCCAAGGAATTTGTTATACATTCCGATCATGAATCTTTGAAACACATTAAAAGTCAAGCAAAACTGAACCGTAGACATACTAAATGGGTTGAATTCATTGAGACTTTGTAACACCCCGGATGTAATTTACCTAATATGTAATCCAACTCTTGCTGTTCCGGCGCTACGTTATTTTTTTTCTCTCAGGTTCGGTTTTTGTCTCCGTGTGTGTTGTCGTTGTCATGCATCTCATATCATGTCATCATGTGCATTGCATTTGCACATACGTGTCATCTCATGCATTCGAGCATTTCTCCCGTTGTCCGTTTGCATTCCGGGCTCCTATCTCCTCCGTGGTCATTTCTACCTTCTTTTCGTGTGTTGGGGGTTAAACATTTCCGGATTGGACCGAGACTGCCAAGCGCCTTGGTTTACTACCGTAGACCGCTATCAAGTTTCGTACCATTTGGAACTTCGTTGATGCTCCAAACGGTTAACCGAGGGACCGAGAAGGCCTCGTGTGTGTTGCAGCCCAACACCCTTCCATTTTGGCCCAAAACCCACCAAAACCTCTCTCCATCATCTAGAGCGTTCGATCACGATCGCGTGGCCGAAAACCGCACCTCATTTGGACACTCCTAGCTCCTCTATGCCTATAAATAGCCCCTCCTCCGAAATCCCGGATTCCCCCGTCTCAAACCCTAAAAAAATCTACCGCCGCGCCGGACACGTCCGTGCCGGCCGGACAAGTCGCGCCGCCGCCGCGGCGAACCAGGGCACGCCACGTGGCGGCTCCTGCCCCGCCCGCCGAGGCCCGCCGGCCCGAAGCCGGCCCCCTCCCCGCACCAACCGGGCCGCGCCCCGCGCCCGCTAGCGCCGCCGCCTCCTCGCGGCCGCCGACGCCGCCGCGTCCCGCTCCGCGCGGCCCTCACGCCGGCGCACCGCGCCGCGCCTCGCCTCCTCGTCGTCCGCGGCCCGCCGGTCCTCCGCCGCCAACCGCAGCCTCCTCCACGCCCCAAACCGCCCCGGCCGGCCCCTTCCCACTCCGGCCATCTCCTTCCTCCAGCGAGCACCAAGTCCGGCGAGTTATCTTCGGCCGCTACAGGGATACCGGCGAACCTCAGGTCGCGTGCACCCCGGATCTGGATCTGAGATTTAAATCTCGGGGTTGACTTTTTCGTCCCTAACCCTAAATATTTTGCCATCTTCATCATATCGTATGTTTGCATCCGTAGATCCGTTTTGGGCGTGTAGCATATCAAAATGTTCGTCTCAGAGAGTACATCATTTCATCTCACTGCATCATTTTCATATGAGCTCATCTTGATGACCGAAATGCTGTTGGAAGAGTGCTATTTAAGCTAGTTGTCAGATCTGCTGGTCCAAATAGCTATTTGTCATTTTTGCCATGATTATTGTGTGCATGATATGCCCCTGAGCTCTACATGTGTTTTGTTATATGCTTTGCCATCTTTCCATGGGTGCTATCCATGTATTTTTTGTGACGTGTGTGGTGACTAGCACAAGCTTGCAAAGTGGTACATTCGTTAATGCTGATTTCAGGGACTTAGCAATTCCACTAAGTCCTTGATCTGTTTTTATCATAATGCCATATGTTCATGTTGTTTCCTAGTGATCCGTGCCTCTTTTGAGGATGATCAGTAAGGATTATTTGTTAATCTTGTAGTGCTCTATCCATCGATGTCTTTGTTTGCAATTATGGAGCACCCTAGCTTGAGTCAATAGAGCTCTACTTTTGCTATTTTGTGAATCTGGGCAGATTGTCTACTTGTTAGCGATTTTGCCGAGGATGTTGTAGTTGATCCGTGCATGTTATGTTGTTGTTCTTGCCATGTCTAGCTTATATAATGTGTATTATTAATGGGTGTATGCTTATTTTTTCATGTCTTGCTCTGTAGTGAGTGCATCGAGCTCGTAAACATGCCTACTTGATATCTGATTTGCATGCTCTAGTTTTTCACAAAGTCTGAGATCTGATTATGTTTTTGCCATGTTCACATGCTTGCAATTGTATTTTCTGATCCCTTTTGGCTCAAGGTCACTAAGGGACTTTTGTTAAGCTCTTTGAGTACCTCCATGCCATGCTTTGCTTTGCCATGTTAAGTTCCTATAACATATAGTTTTCTTGCTCCAAAGTGTGCTACCTGATCTGAAATTCCAGACAAGTGTTAATCTCACTAAGTCTGAAACCTGTTTACCAATTGCACTTTTGTCATTCTTGTTTGAACCTGTTAATGGATGAATTGGACGTAGCTCAGTGTTCATATTTTGTTAAGCATCATGAATGGATCCCTGCCATGTATTTTGTTGCCATGTTTGAGTGTTGTAGCATGTTTTTGTTGTTGCATTTAGATGGCTACTTGCTGTTTATCGCAGACCGGTACCATATTTGAATTGCTTGCCTTTTCCAAACCGTGCATCCGATTCCGGTGTTCTTTATATCGATTTCAACCGAAATCACCTCACCTTTCCAGTGGCACTCTTGGATTTCCAAGTTGAGGCCAGGTTCATTCATTCCTTGTCAAATCTTGCATATGCATCACATATCGCATCCCGCATAGCATACCATGTTTGCATCATGTTGTTTGAGCTTTGCACGTGGTTGATTGTGTCCTTTTGCTTGTTTGTCTTGTTTGGGTAGAGCCGGGAGACGAGTTCGCTAACGAGGAGCCCGTTGAGTTTGCTTTCGAGGATCCAGTCAACTCTGACAACTTTGCAGGCAAGATGATCATACCCTCGAAATCACTACTATCTTTGCTTTGCTAGATGCTCGCTCTTTTGCTATGCCTATGCTACGATGCCTACCACTTTGCTTATCATGCCTCCCAAATTGCCATGTCAAACCTCTAACCCACCATGTCCTAGCAAACCGTTGATTGGCTATGTTACCGCTTTGCTCAGCCCCTCTTATAGCGTTGCTAGTTGCAGGTGAAGATTGGAGACCGTTCCTTGTTGGAACATTATTTTCTTGTTGGGATATCATTATATTATCTTGTTATCTTAATGCATCTATATACTTGGTAAAGGGTGGAAGGCTCGGCCTCTCGCCTAGTGTTTTGTTCCACTCTTGCCGCCCTAGTTTCCGTCATATCGGTGTTATGTTTCCGGATTTTGCGTTCCTTACGCGGTTGGGTGATAATGGGAACCCCTTGATAGTTCGCCTTGAATAAAACTCTTCCAGCAATGCCCAACCTTGGTTTTACCATTTGCCACCTAGCCTCTTTTCCCTTGGGTTTCCGGAGCCCGAGGGTCATCTTATTTAAACCCCCCGGCCAGTGCTCCTCTGAGTGTTGGTCCAACTAGAGCCCCTTGCACGCCACCTCGGGGAAACTCGAGGGTTGGTTTTAGTTGCGTTGCTTATCCGAGTGTGCCCTGAACGAGATATGTGCAGCTCCTATCGGGATTTGTCGGCACATTCGGGTGGTGTTGCTGGATTTGTTTTAACTTGTCGAAGTGTCCTGTAGAACCGGGATACCGAGTCTGATCGGAATGTCTCGGGAGAAGGTATATCCTTCGTTGACTGTGAGAGCTTGTCATGGGCTAAGTTGGGACTCCCCTACTGGGATTTTAACTTTCGAAAGCCGTGCCCGTGGTTATGGGCAGATGGGAATTTGTTAATGTCCGGTTGTAAATAACTTGAACCCTAACTTAATTAAAATGAATCAACCGTGTGTTACCGTGATGGTCTCTTCTCGGCGGAGTCCGGGAAGTGAACACGGTGTTGGAGTAATGTTTGCCGTAGGTTGTTCTCTAGTCCTTCGTTCGAGCTTTGCCTTCTCTTCTCGCTCCCAGTTTCGAACAGGTTAGCCACCATATATGCTAGTCGCTTGCTGCAGCTCCACATATTACCTTACCTTACCTTTAAGCTTAAATAGTCTTGATCGCGAGGGTGCGAGATTGCTGAGTCCCTGTGGCTCACAGATTACTTCCAAACCAGATGCAGGGCCTGATGACTCCATTCCAGATGATGTGCTTGAGCTCAAGTGGGAGTTCGACGAGGACTCACGCCGTTACTATGTGTCTTTCCCTGATGATCAGTAGTGGTGCCCAGTTGGGGCGATCGGGACCGTGTCGCATGTTGGGTTGGTCTTTTATTTTGCCACCGTAGTTGGGCCATGAGTGATTGGTTGATGTAATTCTATCTATGTACTTTGTTTGACGTGGCGAGTGTAAGCCAACTATGTACCTTCCCCTTTTATTATCTATTTACATGGGATGTTGTGAAGATTGCCTTACTTGCGACATTGCTTTCAATGCGGTTATGCCTCTAAGTCGTGCTTCAACACGTAGGAGATATAGCCGCATCGAGGGCGTTACAAGTTGGTATCAGAGCCTTCCACGACATTAGGAGCCCCCACTCCTTCATCATTTTTAGCAGACGTTGTTGTGTCTAGAAAAATGTTTTGAGTCATTTAGGAATTATATATCGGAGAGTTTAGGAATTCTTTTTACTCCTCAGTCCCTTCATCGCTCTGGTGAGGCATCCTGACGTAGAGTTTTGACTCTTCTCTTCTCAAATTTCACTAAAAAAAATTAAGGATCACGCGGGTATCTTGGAATCGTTCCGATAGTTTTGATGAGAACATTGTTCTTGGTGCCTCCTGACATTTAGGGGTTGTGGCAGTGTCCCGGGGAGTTGAGCTCCGAGGTGTTGTCGTCACAATTTTATCGTTGCAGTTCTGGAATACCTGAGTTCGCCGACATCGAAAATCTCTTTTATGCAGTTGTTGGTGAGATAACCTCGACGCCACCCAGTACTGGGGCGGGAGTTCGGGAGTATTCCATAACTCGTATAACGGATGCTTTTCGAAGGTTGAGGTAATGATTTCCGAAGGTTTCTTGGTTATGTGTTGAAGGATGGATACAGCTGGATGTAGGATTTGCTAGTTTGGGTGAGATATTATGCTTCCCCTGTATCCCCAACACCTGATTGCATAACCGGAAAGTTCGGGAGTTTCATAGGTGGGAAATTCTTGTAGCTCTAGTTCTTCTTCCACGGATATTTGGTTTGAGATTGGGATTTCTTACCGAGTATTCGTTCTTGATCCGTACCTTGTTGATTTATTCCTCTACCTAAATTCTAAGTGGCTTCTCAATTTATGGATATGTGACCATTTCAAGTGGAATGCATTCGTTCTTTTGATGTGAAGACTATATGTTGCAATTTCAACCCGCTTGATTCAGCTTCAATTTTATCTGTCAATGTGCTAACGGATGTCACCCTCTTCAGGATGGCTCCCGCTAAGAGCAACAATCAGAATCAGAATCAGGATCCGCCACCACCTCCCCCTCCTCCGGAGGCATGGCAAGCTGTGATGGCCGCTACCAATGCAAACACGCAGTTGATCATGCAAATTCTTCAAGAGCGCAACCAAGCGAACCAAGGCAACCAAGGCAACAATCAGAATCACTTTGCTACACTCAACCAGTTCCTTGCTAACCGCCAAAGACTTTCAGCAATTGTGTTGAGGCAACTGATGCTGACGATTGGCTCGTGGACTGTGCAAGCATTTCGAGTGCAGTAACGTCAGGCCTGAGGACTGTCAAGTTCGCTTCCTTCCAACTCAAAGACCAAGCTGCAGAATGGTTCCAGCAGTACAAGATTCCAGAGGAGGCCGTGTGATTACCTGGGATGAATTCCGTCAAGACTTCAAAGCTCATCATATTCCTCAGAGCGTGGTTGAAAGCAAGCGTGAGGAATTCCGCAACCTGAAGCAAGGCTCTTTGTCTGTCTATGACTACAACAAGTTGTTTCAGAAGCTCGCCCGCTTTGCTAAGCAGGACGTCCCTGACGAGAAGAGCATGATATACCAGTTCAGGGGTGGTCTCAGAGAAGAAATCCAGCTAGCTCTTGTTCTCTTTGAGCCCTTGAGGTACGATGAGTTCTACAACATGGCATTGAAGCAAGAGGCTGCTCAACTGAAGTGTGATGCTTCCAAGAAGCGAGTCAGAGATGCTACTCCTTCTTCCTCTACTCAAGTGGCCAAGCAGCAGAAGTATTGGCTTCCTCCTCCTCCGTTCCGTCAGCCGTATCAGCAGAAGAGCAAAGGTGGCAGTGGATCTTCCCACCCACCCAACCCTGGCTTTCAGAACAAGACTTCGTCTCAAGCTCCAAGATCGAGTGCTCCGTATCACCGTCCGCTTTCAGAGGTCACGTGCAACAAGTGCCAACAGAAGGGTCACTATGCCAACAAATGCTTCAATCAGAGGCGTCTCCCTCCTCCTCCTCCTGTGAGATCGCAAGTACAGCTGTGGTCAAGCATAACCCCAAGTACGCCAAGGTCAATGGTGTGAATGCAGCTCAGGCAGAGGATCGTCAGATGTCATCA
This sequence comes from Triticum urartu, assembly GCF_003073215.2. Lineage (NCBI taxonomy): Eukaryota > Viridiplantae > Streptophyta > Magnoliopsida > Poales > Poaceae > Triticum > Triticum urartu. The sequence continues at coordinate 338,209,775 of NC_053022.1, forward strand.
TGGGTAACCTTCCTGTAACGATATTCCTGCAAGAGTTCTTTTTGATACTGGTGCATCGCATTGTTTCATCTTGAGACCTTTTGCATCTAAGCATGATTTTGTTACTCAAGTGTTGCCAAAACCGTTGGCTATTGTCTCTCCGGCCCGTCAAATGACATCTCGAGTATGCGTTCCGAATGTTACAATCACTTTGGGTGACTATAAGTTCTTGTCCTCTCCAAATGTTCTTGGGGACTCGGATATTGATCTTATTCTTGGAATGGATTGGCTTTCTAAGCACAAGGCTCAGCTTGATTGTGCAGCCAGGTAGATTCAATTGACTCATTCGTCTGAGGATGTAATTGTCTTTGCCGCTCGTGATGATACAATATGTCTGTTTTCTCTCAATGAGAAGGGTGAACTGGATGCCATCTCGCAAATTCCAGTCGTTTGCGAATATCAAGACGTCTTTCTAGAAGAACTTCCAGGAATGCCTCTGCACCAGCCAGTTGAATTCGTCATCGATCTTGAGCCTGGCACGGAACCAGTGTGCAAACGTCCTTACAAGCTCAGACCTGAAGAGTTGAAGGAGCTGAAGAAGCAACTCGATATTCAAGAGCGAATGGGTCTCATCCGACCTAGTTCCTCTCCGTGGGGTTGTGGTGTACTCTTTGTGAAGAAGAAGGATGGAACGGACCGACTTTGTGTTGACTACCGTCCATTGAACAAGAAGACTATCAAGAACAAGTACCCACTTCCCAACATCAACGAGCTGTTCGAACAACTCAAAGGTGCCCAAGTATTCTCCAAGCTTGATCTCCGTATGGTTATCACCAGATTCGAATCCGTGAGCAAGATATTCCCAAGACGGCTTTCAGGACAAGCTATGGTTCATATGAATACACTGTCATGTCTTTTGGCCTCGTCAACGCTCCTCCGACTTTCTCTGATGAACTCTCATCTT
>NC_053022.1:338211717-338229992 GCF_003073215.2 Triticum urartu
ACCCTAGTTTATGCGTTGCTTCGTAAGGGGCTGATTTGGATCCATATGTTTCATGCTATGGTTAGGTTTACCTTAATACTTTTGTTGTAGTTGCGGATGCTTGCAATAGAGGTTAATCATAAGTGGGATGCTTGTTCAAGTAAGAATAGCACCCAAGCACCGGTCCACCCACATATCAAATTATCAAAGTATCGAACGCGAATCATATGAACGTGATGAAAACTAGCTTGACGATATTCCCATGTGTCCTCGGGAGCGTTTTTCCTATTATAAGAGTTTGTTCCGGCTTGTCCTTTGCTACAAAAGGATTGGGCCACCTTGCTGCACTTTATTTACTTTTGTTACTTGTTGCTCGTTACAATTTATCCTATCACAAAACTATCTGTTACCACTTATTTCAGTACTTGCAGAGAATACCTTGCTGAAACCGCTTATCATTTCCTTCTGCTCCTCGTTGGGTTCGACACTCTTACTTATCGAAAGGACTACGATAGATCCCCTATACTTGTGGTCATCAGTAACTCGAACACTAAACCAAGACAGGACTTTGGGGTTGTCTCGCTGTCTTCAAGATAGTCTTCCTTAGCTGTTTTATCAGCTTTGTTGGAGACCAACAAGGATGTGTCACTATCCTGAACCTTATCTGCATTACTTCCTTTACCATTGCTTAATAAGGCACTCTTCCCCAATATTCTGTCAGCATTCTAAAAGAAGAAACAAGCAGACACATAACAAGTTTAGCATGTACTAGTATATGAAACTCATTTCGGTGAACCAGTTCATTAGTAAGGTGGACAGGATTAAACTACCAAGTCTTCTATTGCCAAGTACTAGTACATAATAAAAGCATCAAACAAACATATATCTATGTCCTATGGTCACTGCATTGTCTTGCCAAATCAAAATAGAGACATTGTTCAAATCATATCAGTTCAAGACAAGCAGCAGTGAAAGAATACAAAGCGTGGGAAACTACACGGCACAACAAGATTTCAGATGGGTACCACGGATCTACATGTACAACAACACTATTGGCTCTGTTGTGATTCTAGTAATGTGCATGATATGAGAAGTCAATAGAGCTATTGATAAGAGCAAACCTATTAAAGAAACATGCGTGAACATACCTGCTGTGCCATTGGAGTTTCGATTGGATCCTTCAATTTAAAAATAAGTTTGTATGAGTAAATACAGTGATACAAGAGCAAAGCAATCATAGTTAAAAAAGGCGCGCCTAAGCGAGCGCTTAAGCGCGCCTAGGCTCTAGGCGTTGGCAAAACGCATTGCGCATAACTACGCATAATCTGTGCATAACTGCGCATAAGCATGCGCTTTGGTCAGTAAAGCGCAAGGCGGTGGCAAAACGCACAATTAACGCCTAGCGCTTTTTTGAACTATGATAGCAATGGAATCTTAAATTAGAACAGTTGTTCTTCAGGTTTAGGCACTTGTTCTACATGAACAGAGTACAGTAAGACGCAAGAATATAATACTTAAAATAGAAAATGAGCTCATAGACCTTACCACATTCTTGGTTCGGGACCAGTACAGAACAAGGCGTTCCCAGTCATCGTCCAGTAAATGTGTCTCAGGAGAACGTAAGGGAATTTGATGAGTTTCTTTGCCGGTGAAGTACGTTTTCTTCAGGTAATTCCGATACTGCCACCAAGCATTCTTGAAGATAGCAGAGGTATTAGCACAGGTTACCTCATCCTGAGTTTCCAAATCGGTCCTTCTCTATAGAGAAAAATGGGAAAATTTGCTGTATTATAACCATCATGGAGGTAGGATGTATGGGACGAAGCAAAGTAATTGCCATGAATAACATTACTACACATAACTCCTGGACAAACACCTGCAACTGGCATTTTCCTTCATCTTCAGTAATTTCCAAGATAGTATGATACGTCTCCAACGTATCTATAATTTTTGATTGCTCCATGCTATATTATCTACTGTTTTGGACATTATTGGGCTTTATTATCCACTTTTATATTATTTTTGGGACTAACCTATTAACCGAGGCCCAGCCCAGAATTGTTGTTTTTTTGCCTGTTTTAGGGTTTCGAAGAAAAGGAATATCAAACGGAGTCCAAACGGAATGAAACCTTCGGGAACGTGATTTTCTCACCGAATACAACTCAGGAGACTTGGACCCTACGTCAAGCACGTAACAGGAGGCCACGAGGTAGGGCGCCTGCCCCCAGGCGCGCCCTCCACCCTCGTGGGCCCCTGTTGCTCCACCGACGTACTTCTTCCTCCTATATATATCCACGTACCCCCAAACGATCAGATAAGGAGCCAAAACCCTAATTCCACCGCCGTAACTTTCTGTATCCACGAGATCCCATCTTGGGGCCTGTTCCGGAGCTCCGCCGGAGGGGGCATCGATCACGGAGGGCTTCTACATCAACACCATAGCCTCTCCGATGAAGTGTGAGTAGTTTACCTCAGACCTATCGGGTCCATAGTTATTAGCTAGATGGCTTCTTCTCTCTTTTTGGATCTCAATACAATGTTCTCCCCCTCTCTTGTGGAGATCTATTCGATGTAATCTTCTTTTTGCGGTGTGTTTGTTGAGACCGATGAATTGTGGGTTTATGATCTATCTATGAATAATATTTGAATCTTCTCTGAATTCTTTTATGTATGATTGGTTATCTTTGCAAGTCTCCTTCGAATTATCAGTTTTGGTTTGCCAGACCCGAATCTGACTTGGTTCTGCCAGGATGAGTGCTTTACTGGTCGATCTTGCGTGTCATTTTGTAACACCCTCGATGCGACTATATCTCCCACGTGTCGAGGCACGACTTAGAGACATAATCGCATTGAAGGCATATTGTCGCAAGTTAGGCAATCTTCACCAAACATCCCATGTAATATAATAATAAAGGGGAGTTAACATAGTTGGCTTACACTCGCCACGTCAATCAAGTACATAAATAACATTACATCATCCAAACACTCATGGCCCGACTACGGCGCCAAAATAAAAGAGAACCCAACATGCGACACGGTCCCAATCACCCCCAACTGGGCACCACTACTGATCATCGGGAAAGGAAACATAGTATCGTTGAGAGTCTTCGTCGAATTCCCACTTGAGCTCACACGCGTCTCCTGGAGCGGAATCATCGAGCCCTACATCTGTTGTAATAGTAATCTGTGAGCCACAGGGACTCAGCAATCTCGCACCCTCGCGATCAAGACTATTTAAGCTTATAGAAATGACAGGGTAAAATATGAGTGGAGCTGCAGCAAGCGACTAGCAAGTATGGTGGCTAACTTATTCGCAAAAGAGAGCGAGAAGAGGAGGCAAAGCACGAGTGAGAAACTAGAGTGCAACCTGCGCAAACATTACTCCAAAACCGTGTCCACTTCCCGGGCTCCGCCGAGAAGAGGCCATCACGGTAACACACTCGGTTGATACATTTTAATTAATTAAGGTTCAAGTTATCTACAACCGGACATTAACAAATTCCCATCTGCCCATAACCGCGGGCACGGCTTTCGAAAGTTCAATCCCTGCAGGGGAGTCCCAACTTAGCCCATGACAAGCTCTCACGGTCAACGAAGGAATAGACCTCCTCCCAAGACGTTCCGATCAGACTCGGTATCTCGGTTACTCAAGACAACTCCGACAATGGTAAAACAAGTCCAGCAACACCGCCCGCTGTGCCGACAAATCCCGATAGGAGCTGCACATATCTCGATTCTTAGGGCACGCCGGATAAGCTAAGCGTACGGGAGCCAACGTAACCCAAGTTGCAGGGACGGCCTCGCACAGTGCTCTAGGTTGGACCAACACTCAGAGGAGCACTGGCCCGAGGGGTTAAAATAAGATGACCCTTGAGTCCGCGAAACACAAGGGAAAAGGCTAGGTGGCAAATGGTAAAACCAAGGTTGGGGCATTGCTGGAGGAGTTTTATTCAAGGCGGACTGTCAAGGGGTTCCCATTATAACCCAACCGCGTAAGGAACGCAAAATCCGGGAACATAACACCGATATGACGGAAACTAGGGCGGCAAGAGTGGAACAAAACACTAGGCGAGAGGCCGAGCCTTCCACCCTTTACCAAGTATATAGATGCATTAAGATAACATGGCAATATAATGATATCCCAACAAGTAAATAAAAGAATGTTCCAACAAGGAACGGCCTCCAATCTTCACCTGCAACTAGCAACGCTATAAGAGGGGCTGAGCAAAGCGGTAACATAGCCAATCAACGGTTTGCTAGGACAATGGTGGGTTAGAGGTTTGACATGGCAATTTGGGAGGCTTGCAAGCAAGTGGTAGGCATCGTAGCAATGGCATAGCAAAAGAGCGAGCAAACTAGCATAGCAAAGATAGTAGTGATTTCGAGGGTATGATCATCTTGCCTGCACAGTTGTCAGAGTTGACTGGATCCTCAAAGCAAACTCAACGGGCTCCTCGTTAGCGAACTCGTCTCCCGGCTCTACCCAAACAAGACAAACAAGCAACAAGGATACAATCAACCACGGGCACTCAAACATACACGATGCAAAGATGATATGCTATGCGGGATGCGATGCGGGATGCAAAATGCAAGATATGACAGGAAATGCATGAACCTGGCCTCAACTTGGAAATCCAAGTGTGCCACTGGAAAGATGAGATGAAATCGCTTGAAAACGATATAAAGAACGCCGGAATCGGAGTTACGGTTTGGAAATGGCAAGCGATTCAAAAATGACACCGGTCTGCGATTTACAGCAAGTAGGCATCTAAATGCAATGAAATGAACATGCTACAGCACCCAAACATGACAAAAAAAATACATGGCAGGATGCACACAAGATGCTTAACAAAAGTCTAGCACTGAGCTACGGCCAAATCATCCATTAACAGGTTCAAACAAGCATGGCAAAAATGCAAATGGTAAACAGATCTCAGACTTAGTGAAATTAACACTTGTCTGGAATTTCAGATCATATAGCCCTCTTCGGAGCAACAAAACTACATGCTACAGGACCTGAACATGACAAAGAAAGACATGGCATGGAGCTACTACAAGCTTAACAAAAGTCCCTTAGTGACCTTGAGCCAAAAGGGAGCAGAAAATACAATTGCAAGCATGTGAACATAGCAAAAACATAATCAGTTTTCAGACTTAGTGAAAACTGGGACATGCTGAAACATAACTCAAGTAGGCATGTTTACGAGCTCGATGCACTCACTACGGTGCAAGTCATGGCAAGACAAGCATACATCATCAAGAAGGCACAAAATAAAGCTAGACATGGCAAGAACAATAGCATAGCATGCACGGATCAACTACAATAACATCGGCAAAATCGCAAACAAGTTGACGATCTGCCCAGATTCGCAACGAAGCAAAAGTAGAGCTCGATTGACTCAAGCTAGGGTGCTCCATAATTGCAAACAAAAGACATGGATGGATAGACACTACAATATTAACAAAACATCCTTACTGATCATCCTCAAAAGAGGCACGGATCACTAGGAAACAACAAGAACATATGGCATCATGAGATAAACAGCTCCAGGACTTAGTGAAATTACTAAGTCCCTGAAAACAGAATTAGCAAGTGCACCACTTTGCAAGCTTGCACAAGTCACCACACACATCACAAAAATACATGGGTTGCACCTCTGGAAAGATGACAAAACCCTTAACAAAACATATGAAGAACTCACGGGCATAGCATGCACACAATCATGGCAAAAATGACAAAAGTGCTAAACGGAGTAACAGATCTGACAATTAACTCAAGTAGCCCTCTTCTAACAGCATTTCGGGCATCAAGATGAGCTCAAATGAAAATGATGCAATGGAATGAAATGATGTACTCTCTGAGGATGAACATTTTGATATGCTATATGCATGAATCGGAGCTACGGATGCAAAGTTACGGGGCCGCGAACAGAGCACTTGGATCAGAATTCTCGGGACTTAGAGAAAAATTCGACCTCCTAGGGTTTACTGTAGCTCCGATCCAGATCTGGATCGCACGGAGCCCGAGGATCGACGGCGGAGGAGTCGCCGGAGTTGGGCCGGCCGGAGTCGGGGACGAGGCCGGGGCGGCGACCGCGGCGCCGGCGAGGTGGTGGCGCGGGCGGCGGCCGGCGAGCGGGCGGCGGGTCGGCGGCCGGCGGAGCGGGCGGTGGCGGCGCGGAGGAGAGCAAGGCGGCGGGGGGCGGGCGTGGAGCCGGGCGGCGGCGGCGCGCGGGCCGGGAGGGCCGCGGTCGGGCTCCCCGGGCCGGAGCGGTGGGAGGCGGGGCTGCGCCACGTGGCGCGTGCTGAGAGGCGCGGGCGGCGGACGTTGTCCGGCCCGCTCCGGACACGTCCGGCGGCGGCGGATCTGGGATTTTTAGGGTTAGGGGAGAGGATCCGCGAATTTGGAAGGGGGTGTATATATAGGCATAGAGGGAGCTAGGAGAGTCCAAATGAGGTGCGGTTTTCGGCCACGCGATCGTGATCGAACGCTCTAGGATGGAGCAGTTTGGTGGGTTTTGGGCCAAATTGGAGGGGTGTTGGGCTGCAACACACACGAGGCCTTTCCGGTCCCTCGGTTAACCGTTGGAGTATCAAACGAAGTCCAAATGGTACGAAACTTGACAGGCGGTCTACCGGTAGTAAACCAAGGCCGCTTGGCAAGTCTCGGTCCAATCCGGAAATGTTTAATCCCCACACACGAAAGAAAGCTAGAAATGACCACCGGAGGAGAACAAAGCGCCGGAATGCAAAACGGACAACGGGGAAAATGCTCGAATGCATGAGACGAACACGTATGCAAATGCAATGCACATGATGACATGATATGAGATGCATGAAAACGACAAACAACACACGGAGACAAAGACCCGAACCCGAGGAATAAATATAACTTAACGCCGGAAACGGCAAGAGTTGGAGTACAAATAGGGAAAGTTACATCCGGGGTGTTACAACACTCCACCACTACGAAAGGATCTCGTCCCGAGATCTAGGACTGAAAGAACGCCGGGTACTCAGAACGGAGGTGATCCTCGCGTTCCCAGGTAGCTTCACGGTCGGAATGGTGTGACCACTTGACTTTGAGAAATTTGATTGACTTGTTGCGAGTCTTGCGTTCAGTCTCTTCAAGAATAGCAACTGGGTTCTCACGATAAGAGAGATCTTCTTGGAGCCCAATGTCCTCGAAGTTGACTGTGCGGTCAGGAGTCTTGAAGCACTTTCAAAGCTGAGAGACGTGGAACACATCATGAACATTTGCAAAGTTTGAAGGAAGCTCGAGTTGATAGGAGAGGTCGCCTCTCTTGCTGACAATCTTGAAAGGTCCCACGTATCTAGGGGCAAGCTTCCCTTTGATACCGAAGCGACGAGTACCTTTCATAGGAGAGACACGGAGGTAAACATGATCTCCGATCTCGAAAGCCAAATCACGGTGCTTACTATCATAGTAGCTCTTCTGGCGGGATTGAGCTGCTTTGAGGTTATCTCGAATGACTCTGCACATTTCTTCTGCTTCTGTGATTAAGTCATTACCCAAAAGTTGACGTTCATCGGTTTCAGACTAGTTGAGAGGGGTACGGCACTGCCTGCCATACAGAATTTCAAATGGGGCCTTGTCCGAACTTGCTTGAAAACTGTTGTTGTATGAGAATTCGGCATAAGGAAGACAATCCTCCCACTTCATGCCGAAGGAGATCACACAAGCCCTGAGCATATCTTCAAGAATCTGGTCGACACACTCGACTTGACCGCTTGTTTGAGGATGGAAAGCAGTGCTGAAGTGGATGTTCGTGCCCATGGCCTTCTGAAAAGAATCCCAAAACTTCAAGGTAAGCATGCTGCCACGGTCTGAAGAGATCACTTGAGGAATACCGTGCAGAGAGACAATACGAGAGGTATAGAGTTCCGCCAATTGAGCTGCAGTGATCGACTCTTTGATAGGCAGAAAGTGAGCCACTTTAGTGAGTTTGTCGATGACAACGAATATAGCATCATTGTCACGCTTGGACTTTGGAAACCCAGTCACGAAGTCCATTTCAATGTGGTCAAACTTCCATTCTGGAATGGCAAGAGGTTGGAGGAGACCTGCTGGCCTTTGGTGTTCTGCCTTCACTCTTCTGCAGACATCACATTCATGCACGAATTGAACGATCTCGCGCTTCATTCGAGTCCACCAATAAGCTTGCTTGAGGTCCTGATACAGCGTCGTGCTCCCAGGGTGGATGGAGAGGAGAGAATTGTGAGCCTCGTTCATGATCATTTTTCAGAGGTCACCTTTGGGCACAACAATACGATCCTCGAAGAAGAGAGTGTCCTTGTCATCAAGGCGGTAGCACTTGTACTTGGATTGACTCTTGGCAATCCCAATCTTCTCCTTTTTCACCAGAGCATCAAGAAGCTGGGCTTGGCGAATTTGGTCTTCTAAGGTAGGAGAGACTTGAAGGTTGGCAAGGAAACCTTGAGAAACAACTTGCAGATTAAGTTTGCGGAAAGCTTCACAAAGCTCGGGTTGATAAGGCTTAAGAATCAGACTGTTGCAGTAGGCCTTTCTGCTCAAAGCGTCAGCAATCACATTAGCCTTGCCTGGAGTATACTCGATACTCGGATTATACTCTTGAATCATTTCGACCCATCGATTTTGCCTGAGGTTGAGATTAGGCTGAGTGAAGACGTACTCGAGACTCTTGTGATCAGTGAAAATGTCCGCTTTTCTTTCCAAGAGAAGATGTCTCCAAGTCAAAAGAGCATGCACAACTGCCGCCAACTCGAGATCATGAGTGGGGTAGTTCTTCTCATTAGGCTTCAACTGGCGAGATGTATAAGCAACAACTTTCTTCTCTTGCATCAATACTGCGCCAAGACCTTGGAGAGAGGCATCACAAAAGACCTCGTACGGCTTGGATTCATCAGGTGGAGTCAGAACTGGAGCAGTGATCAACTTCTCTTTCAAAGTGTTGAAAGCAATATCACACTCCGGAGACCAGACGTACTTGACGTGCTTCTGAAGAAGATTAGAGAGAGGCTTCGCGGTCTTAGAAAAGTTCTCAACGAATCTTCGGCAATAGCTTGCGAGACCGAGAAAACTGTGGAGTTGCTTCACGTTCTGAGGAGGTTCCCAATTCACAATTGCAGACACCTTCTCAGGATTCACGGCAATGCCCTTGGCAGAGATGATATGACCAAGATAAAGAACCTCATCGAGCCAAAATTCACACTTGGAGAACTTGGCGTAGAACTGATGTTCTCTGAGCTTATCAAGAACCAAACGCAAGTGCTTGGCATGATCTTCCTTGTTCTTGAGAAAACCAGAATGTCGTCGAGATAGACCAAAACGAAGTCATTGGTGTAGGCGTTGAAGATGAAGTTCATCATGCGAGAGAACGTCGGAGGAGTGTTGGCGAGGCCAAAAGACATGATAGTGTATTCATATGAACCAAAGCTTGTTCTGAATGCTGTCTTGGGAATATCTTCTTCACGAATGCGAATCTGGTGATAACCCATACGGAGATCAAGCTTGGAGAATACTTGGGCACCTTTGAGTTGTTCGAACAGCTCATTGATGTTGGGAAGTGGGTATTTGTTCTTGATGGTCTTCTTGTTCACTGGACGGTAATCAACACAAAGTCGGTCCGTTCCATCCTTCTTCTTCACAAAAAGAACACCACAACCCCACGGAGAAGAACTAGGCCGGATGAGACCCATTCTTTCTTGAATATCGAGTTGCTTTTTCAGCTCCTTCAACTCTTCAGGTCCGAGCTTGTAAGGACGTTTGCACACTAGTTCCGTGCCAGGCTCAAGATCAATAAAGAATTCAACTGGCCGGTGCGGAGGCATTCCCGGAAGCTCTTCTAGAAAGACGTCTTGATATTCACAAACGACTGGAATTTGCAAGATGGCATCCAATTCACCCTTGTCATTGAGAGAAAACAGACGGATGGTATCATCACGAGCGGCAAAGACAATTACATCCTCAGACAAATGAGTCAATTGAATCTGCCTGGCTGCACAATCAAGCTGAGCCTTGTGCTTAGAAAGCCAATCCATCCCGAGAATAAGATCAATATCCGAGTTACCCAGAACCATTGGAGAAGCCAGAAACTTGAAGTCACCCAACATGATAGAAACATCCGGGACTATTGAAGTAGCTCTCATAGACTTAGCCGGAGAAACCACTCCATAGGTTTACCCAACATTTGTGAAACGAAAGTCATGCTGGAAAAAATGAATCTTGACATGAACAATGCGATGCCACCAGTGTCAAAAAGAACTTTGCTGGAAAGAGTTAACTGGAAAGTTACCATGATGACAATCTGACGATTCCTCTGCCTAAGCTGCATTCAGCAGGTTGAACCTTAGGTGGCTTGGGGGGTTATGCTTGACCATACTGTATTGCCGATCTGACAGGAGGAGGAGGAAGACGCCTCTGGTTGAAACACTTGTTGGCATAGTGACCCTTCTGTTGGCACTTGTTGCACGTGACCTCTGAAAGCGGACGGTGATACGGAGCACTCGATCTTGGAGCTTGAGACGAAGTCTTGTTCTGAAAGCCAGGGTTGGGTGGGTGGGAAGAACCACTGCCACCTTTGCTCTTCTGCTGATACGGCTGACGGAACGGAGGAGGAGGAAGCCAAAACTTCTGCTGCTTGGCCACTTGAGTAGAGGAAGAAGGAGTAACATCTCTGACTCGCTTCTTGGAAGCATCACACCTCAACTGAGCAGCCTCTTGCTTCAGTGCCATGTTGTAGAACTCATCGTATCTCAAGGCTCAAAGAGGACAAGAGCGAGCTGAATTTCTTCTCTGAGACCACCCCTGAACTGATATATCATGCTCTTCTCATCAGGACGTCCTGCTTGGCAAAGCGGGCGAGCTTCTGGAACAACTTGTTGTAGTCATAGACAGACAAAGAGCCTTGCTTCAGATTGCGGAATTCCTCACGCTTGCTTTCAACCACTGCTCTGCGGAATATGATGAGCTCGGAAATCTCGACGGAAATCATCCCAAGTGATAACACGTCCACCTCTGGATCCTTGTACTGCTGGAACCATTCTGCAGCTTGATCTTTGAGTTGGAAGGAAGCGAACTTAACAAAGTCCTCAGGCCTGACGTTACTGCACTCGAAATGCTTACACAGATCCACAAGCCAATCGTCAGCATCGGTTGCCTCAACACAATTGCTGAAAGTCTTTGGCCCGTTAGCAAGGAACTGGTTGAGTGTAGCAAAGTGACTCTGATTGCTGCCTTGATTCCCTTGACTGCCTTGATTGCGCTCTTGAAGAATTTGCATGATCAGCTGTGTGTTTGCATTGGTTGCGGCCATCACAGCTTGCCATGCCTCTGGAGGAGGTGGAGGTGGTGGCGGATCAGGATTCGGAGTCGTGCGCGTTGGAGGAGCCATCCTGAAGAGGTTGACCACCATTAGCACATTGACAGATAAATATTGAAGCTGAATCCAACGGAATGAAAATTGCAACATATAGTCTTCACATCCGAACAAAATGACGAATGCATTCCTCTTAAAATGGTCACATATCCATAAATTGAGAAGCGACGTAGAGTTAAGGAAGAGAAATAAATCAACAAGGTACGGATCAAGAACGAATAATCGGTAAGAAATCCCAATCTCAAACCAATATCCGTGGAAGAAGAACTAGAGCTACTAGAATTCCCACCTATGAAACTTCCGTACTTTTCCGGTTATGCAACCAGGTGTTGGGGATACAGGGGAAGCATAATATCTCACCCAAACTAGCAAATCCTACATCCAGATGTATCCATCCTTCAACACATAACCAAGAAAAACTTCGGAAACCATCTACCTCAACCTTCGAAAAGCATCTGTTATACAAGTTATGGCGATACTCCCGAACTCCTGCCCCAGTACTGGGCGGCGTCGAGGTTATCTCAACAACGAACTGCATAAAAGAGATTTTTTATGTCGGCGTACTAAACTCAGGTATTCCAGAACTGCAACGATAAAATTATGATGACAACACCTCAGAGCTCAACTCCCCGGGACACTTCCACTAAACCCCTGACAGGAGGCACCAAGACAATGTTCTCATCATAAAACCATCGGAATGATTCCAAGATACACGCGTGATCCTAAAATTTTTTTTAGTGAAATTTGAGAAGAGAAGAGTCAAAACTCTACGTCAGGATGCCTTACCAGAGCGATGAGGAGACTGGGAAGTAAAAAGAATTCCTAAACTCTCCGATATATAATTCCTAAATGACTCAAAACATTTTTCTAGACAACTCGGCCGCTAAAAACGATCAAGCAATGGCTCCTAAGGTCGGGGAAGGCTCTGATTACCAACTGTAACACCCTCGATGCGACTATAACTTCCACGTGTCGAGGCACGACTTAGAGGCATAATCGCATTGAAGGCATATGTCGCAAGTTAGGCAATCTTCACAACATCCCATGTAATATAAATAATAAAGGGGAGATTCATAGTTTGGCTTACACTCGCCACGTCAATCAAGTACATAAATAACATTACACAAACCAAACACTCATGGCCCGACTACGGCGCCAAAATAAAAGAGAACCCAACATGCGACAACGGTCCCAATCACCCCCAACTGGGCACCACTACTGATCATCGGGAAAGGAAACATAGTAACGTTGAGAGTCTTCGTCGAACTCCCACTTGAGCTCATACGCGTCTCCTGGAGCGGAATCATCAGGCCCTGCATCTGGTGTAATAGTAATCTGTGAGCCACAGGGACTCAGCAATCTCGCACCCTCGCGATCAAGACTATTTAAGCTTATAGACAAAGGTAAAATATGAGTGGAGCTGCAGCAAGCGACTAGCAAGTATGGTGGCTAACTTATTCGCAAAAGAGAGCGAGAAGAGGAGCAAAGCACGAGCGAGACTAGAGAGCAACCTGCGCAAACATTACTCCAACACCGTGTCCACTTCCCGGACTCCGCCGAGAAGAGGCCATCACGGTAACACACTCAGTTGATTCATTTTAATTAATTAAGGTTCAAGTTATCTACAACCGGACATTAACAATTCCCATTCCCATAACCGCGGGCACGGCTTTCGAAAGTTCAATCCCTGCAGGGGAGTCCCAACTTAGCCCATGACAAGCTCTCACGGTCAACGAAGGAATAGACCTCCTCCCAAGACGTTCCGATCAGACTCGGTATCTCGGTTATCAAGACAACTCCGACAATGGTAAAACAAGTCCAGCAACACCCCGCTGTGCCGACAAATCCCGATAGGAGCTGCACATATCTCGTTCTCAGGGCACACCGGATAAGCTAAGCGTACGGGAGCCAACGTAACCCAAGTTGCCAAGGGACGGCCCCGCACGGTGCTCTAGGTTGGACCAACACTCAGAGGAGCACTGGCCCGGGGGGGTTAAAATAAGATGACCCTTGAGTCCGCGAAACCCAAGGGAAAAGGCTAGGTGGCAAATGGTAAAACCAAGGTTGGGCATTGCTGGAGGAGTTTTATTCAAGGCGGACTGTCAAGGGGTTCCCATTATAACCCAACCGCGTAAGGAACGCAAAATCCGGGAACATAACACCGATATGACGGAAACTAGGGCGGCAAGAGTGGAACAAAACACTAGGCGAGAGGCCGAGCCTTCCACCCTTTACCAAGTATATAGATGCATTAAGATAACATAATATAATGATATCCCAACAAGTAAATAAATGTTCCAACAAGGAACGGCCTCCAATCTTCACCTGCAACTAGCAACGCTATAAGAGGGGCTGAGCAAAGCGGTAACATAGCCAATCAACGGTTTGCTAGGACAATGGTGGGTTAGAGGTTTGACATGGCAATTTGGGGAGGCTTCCAAGCAAGTGGTAGGCATCGTAGCATTGGCATAGCAAAGAGCGAGCAAACTAGCATAGCAAAGATAGTAGTGATCTCGAGGGTATGATCATCTTGCCTGCACAGTTGTCAGAGTTGACTGGATCCTCGAAAGCAAACTCAACGGGCTCCTCGTTAGCGAACTCGTCTCCCGGCTCTACCCAAACAAGACAAACAAGCAACAAGGATACAATCAACCACGTGCAAACTCAAACGACACGATGCAAAGATGATATGCTATGCGGGATGCGATGCGGGATGCAAAATGCAAAATATGACAGGAAATGCATGAACCTGGCCTCAACTTGGAATTACAAGGGAGCCACTGGAAATATGAGATGAAATCGCTTGAAAACGATATAAAGAACGCCGGAATCGGAGTTACGGTTTGGAAATGGCAAGCGATTCAAAAATGACACCGGTCTGCGATTTACAGCAAGTAGGCATCTAAATGCAACGAAATGAACATGCTACAGCACCCAAACATGATGAAAAAATACATGGCAGGGATGCACACAAGATGCTTAACAAAAGTCTATCACTGAGCTATGGCCAATTCATCCATTAGGAGGTTCAAACAAGCATGGCAAAAACGCAAATGGTAAAACAGATCTCAGACTTAGTGAAATTAACACTTGTCTGGAATTTCAGATCATATAGCCCTCTTCGGAGCAACAAATCAACATGCTACAGGACCTGAACATGACAAAGAAAGACATGGCATGGAGCTACTCAACAAGCTTAACAAAAGTCCCTTAGTGACCTTGAGCAAAAACGGATCACAAAATATACTAACAAGCACACGAACATAGCAAAAAGCATAATCAGTTTTCAGACTTAGTGAAAACTGGGACATGCTGAAATATAACTCATGAAGGAATGTTTACAAGCTCGATGCACTCACCACGGTGCAAGTCATGGCAATACAAGCATACATCTCTTAAGAAGGCACAAAATACAAGCTAGACATGGTAAGAACAATGGCATAGCATGCACGGATCAACTACAATAACATCGGCAAAATCGCAAACAAGTTGACGATCTGCCCAGATTCGCAACGAAGCAAAAGTAGAGCTCGATTGACTCAAGCTAGGATGCTCCATAATTGCAAACAAAGACATGGATGGATAGAGCACTACAATATTAACAAAACTCCTTTACTGATCATCCTCAAAAGAGGCACGGATCACTAGGAAACAACATGAACATATGGCATCATGAACTAAACAATCCCAGGACTTAGTGAAATCACTAAGTCCCTGAAAACAGAATTAGCAAGTGCACCACTTTGCAAGCTTGCACAAGTCACCACACACATCCTAAAAATACATGGGTTGCACCTATGGAAAGATGAAAAAACCCTTAACAAAACATATGAAGAACTCACGGGCATAGCATGCACACATTAATCATGGCAAAAATGACAAAAGTGCTAAACGGAGTAACAGATCTGACAATTAACTCAAGTAGCCCTCTTCTAACAGCATTTCGGGCATCAAGATGAGCTCAAATGAAAATGATGCAATGGAATGAAATGATGTACCCTCTGAGATGAACATTTTGATATGCTATATGCATGAATCGGAGTTATGGATGCAAAGTTATGGAGCCGCGAACATAGCAACTTGGATCAGGAATCTCCGGGACTTGGCAAAAAAATCAACCTCTCCTAGGGTTTACTGTAGCTCCGATCCAGATCTGGATCGCACGGAGCCCGAGGATCGACGGCCGGAGGAGTCGCCGGAGTTGGGCCGGCCGGAGTCGGGGACGAGGCTGGGGCGGCCGGTGGTGGCGGGCGGCGACCGCGGCGCCGGCGAGGTCGGTGGCGGCGGGCGGCGAAGCGGGCGGCGGCGGCCGGCTCGCGGGCGAGGTCGGTGGCGGCGGCGGCGGCCGGCGGAGCGGGCGGCGGCGCGGAGGAGAGCAAGGCGGCGGGGGCGCGCGGGCGTGGAGCCGGGCGGCGGTGGCGCGCGGGCCGGGAGGGCCGCGGTCGGGCTCCCCGGGCCGGAGCGGTGGGAGGCGGTGGCTGCGCCACGTGGCGCGTGCTGAGGCGCGGGCGCGGCGGGACGTTGTCCGGCCCGCTCCGGACACGTCCGGCGGCGGCGGATCTGGGATTTTTAGGGTTGAGGGGGAGAGGATCCGCGAATTTGGAATGGGGGGTGTATATATAGGCATAGAGGGAGCTAGGAGAGTCCAAATGAGGTGCGGTTTTCGGCCACGCGATCGTGATCGAACGCTCTAGGACATGGAGCAGAGTTTGGTGGGTTTTGGGCCAAATTGGAGGGGTGTTGGGCTGCAACACACACGAGGCCTTTTCGGTCCCTCGGTTAACCGTTATCAAAACGAAGTCCAAATGATAAATTGACAGGCGGTCTTAGTAAACCAAGGCCGCATGAAATATAAAAATTAATTAAAAAACTAAAAAAAAAAAAATATTACAAACAAATATAAATAAAATTAAAAAAAATCTTTAAAAGATATAACCGTTGGAGTATCAAATGAAGTCCAAATGGTACGAAACTTGACAGGCGGTCTACCGGTAGTAAACCAAGGCCGCTTGGCAAGTCTCGGTCCAATCCGGAAATGTTTAATCCCCACACACGAAAGAAAGCTAGAAATGACCACCGGAGGAGAACGAAGCGCCGGAATGCAAAACGGACAACGGGGAAAATGCTCGAATGCATGAGATGAACACGTATGCAAATGCAATGCACATGATGACATGATATGAGATGCATGACAACGACAACAACACACGGAGACAAAACCCGAACCCGAGGAAATAAATATAACTTAACGCCGGAAACGGCAAGAGTTGGAGTACAAATAGGGAAAGTTACATCCGGGGTGTTACACTCCCAGTACAGAAGGGCCAAGCACGTATTGGTATGTTGCCATCGAGGATAACAACATGGTTTTTTTATCATATTGCATGAAAACTATCCCTCTACATCATGTCATCTTGCTTAAGGTGTTACTCTGTTTTTAACTTAATACTCTAGATGCATGCTGGATAGCGGTCGATGAGTGGAGTAATAGTAGTAGATGCAGGCAGGAGTCGGTCTACTTGTCTCGGACGTGATGCCTATATACATGATCATACCTAGATATTCTCATAACTATGCTCAATTCTGTCAATTGCTCAATAGTAATTTGTTCACCCAGTAGAATACTTATGCTCTTGAGAGAAGCCACTAGTGAAACATATGGCCCCCGGGTCTCTTTCTCATCATATTAATCTCCATCACTTTATTATTGCTTTGCTTTTTTACTTTGCTTTTAATTTTTTACTTTGCATCTCTATACCAAAAATACCAAAAATATTATTTATCATCTCTATCAGATCTCACTTTCGTAAGTGACCGTGAAGGGATTGACAACCCCTAAACTCGTTGGTTGCATTGAGCTATTGTTTTTGTGTAGGTACGAGGGACTCGCGCGTAGCCTCCTACTGGATTGATACCTTGGTTCTCAAAAACTGAGGGAAATACTTATGCTACTTTGCTGCATCATCCTCTCCTCTTCGGGGAAATCCAACGCAGTGCTCAAGAGGTAGAAAGAAGAATTTCTGGCGCCGTTGCCGGGGAGTCTGCGCAAAGTCAACATACCAAGTACCCATCACAATCCCTATCTCCCGCATTACATTATTTGCCATTTGCCTCTCATTTTCCTCTCCCCCATTCACCCTTGCCGTTTTATTCGCCCTCTCTCTCTATCCTCCCTCTCTTTCTCTATTTGCCTCTTTTGCCCGTTTGCTTTTTGTTTGCTCGTGTGTTGGATTGCTTGTTTGTCGCGATGGCTCAAGATAATACTAAATTGTGTGACTTCACCAATACCAACAATAATGATTTCCTTAGCACTCTGATTGCTCCTCTTACCGATGCTGAATCTTGTGAAATTAATACTGCTTTGCTGAATCTTGTCATGAAAGATCCGTTCTCCGGCCTTCCTAGTGAAGATGCCGCTACCCATCTTAATAGCTTCGTTGATTTGTGTGACATGCAAAAGAAGAAAGATGTCGATAATGATATTGTTAAATTGAAGCTATTTCCTTTTTCGCTTAGAGATCGTGCTAAAGCTTGGTTTTCATCTTTGCCTAAAAATAGTATTGATTCATGGAACAAGTGCAAAGATGCTTTTATCTCTAAGTATTTTCCTCCCGCTAAGATCATCTCTCTTAGAAACGATATTATGAATTTTAAGCAACTTGATCATGAACATGTTGCACAAGCTTGGGAGAGAATGAAATTAATGATACGTAATTGCCCTACTCATGGTTTAAATTTGTGGATGATTATACAAAAAATTTATGTCGGATTGAATTTTGCTTCTAGAAATCTTTTGGATTCGGCCGCGGGAGGAACTTTTATGGAAATCACCTTATGAGAAGCTACTAAACTCCTAGATAATATTATGGTTAATTATTCTCAATGGCATACTGAAAGATCTACTGATAAAAGTGC
>NC_053022.1:338230992-338255640 GCF_003073215.2 Triticum urartu
AGCTTCTAGGGTTTAGCCTCTCCGATCTTGTGGTAGATCAACTCTTGTAATACCCATATTATCAAGTATAATCAAGCCGGACGTAGGGTTTTACCTCCATCAAGAGGGCCCGAACCTGGGTAAAACATCGTGTCCCCTGTCTCCTGTTACCATCCGCCTTAGACGCACAGTTCGGGACCCCCTACCCGAGATCCGCCGGTTTTGACACCGACATTGGTGCTTTCATTGAGAGTTCCTCTGTGTCGTCGCCGTTAGGCTTGATGGCTCCTACGATCATCGATAGCGATGCAGTCCAGGGCGATACTTTTCTCCCCAGACAGATCTTTGTATTCGGCGGCTCCGCACTGCGGGCCAACTCGCTTGGCCATCTGGAGCAGATCGAGAGTTACGCCCCTGGCCGTCAGGTCAGGTTTGGAAGCTTCAACTACACGGTAGATATCCGCGGATTCTTGATCTCCGACGGATTCGAGCCATTGCCTAGTGCGCCACATGGTCATGATGGCGTGATTTAGCTCTGCCATCGGACAGTGTCCAGGAGATCGCGCTGGCAACCGCTCCGACCCTCAATTCGGAGCCAGCTGCGCCATCCATGGGTGGGTGGATAGACCCCGCCACGGAGGCCGTATCCTCAGCGGCGATCGAGCCGAATATCGACCTTACCCTTCACGAGAGCCGTGATGCTGAACTACCGTATTCTTCCCTGGCCACAGACTCCGAACCGCCTGCGGTCGTGCCTATCGAATCCGATTGGGCGCCGATCATGGAGTTTACCTCCGCGGATATCCTTCAGCACTCGCCCTTCGGCGATGTACTGAACTCATTAAGGGCTCTCTCCTTGTCGAGGGCGGGGCTTTTCCTACGTGGTAGGCGGCGGGCCAGTTCCGCCTAGTCGGTTCGACAGAGACACGAGAAGATGAGGGAGTAGGCTGCTGCAAACGTAGGGTTGTGTGATTTGACAGCGAGTTACTGCTGGACAGGTGGGGCCCCGTGATTTGACTTGCCATTATCATTTTAACTGCGGCGCTACGACCGGCGTGAGTCTCCCAGATTCCTGACCACCTCCATACAGGTGCCTCTCCCAATGCTCCACCATGTAGTAGAGGCTGGCTCTTGCATGAGAGCCCACTTCTCCACTTTTTCCTTGCCTCTCTTTCCTCCACATATGCAAAAATGCCATGTAAAGCGCACTATTGTACTTACTTTTACTTGCTCCTACAGGTGCTTAAGCTTGCCACATAGGCATAAAGTCTGATGTGGCAAGTTAATCAAGAAGAGAGAGACTAGTTTGGTGACCCAAGAAAGAAACGGTGCTAAGCGCGTGTACCTAGGTGAAAAGACAATTTTGAGTCTATAGCTAATTAAATGAAGCAAACTTAGCAACACCATTTCATTGGAAGAGGTCACTCCTTGGCAAATGCAATAAATACACGCGCTTAGCACTGTTTCTTCCTTGAGTACGAAGAAAGGGATAGAGAGGAGTAAAAAAAATACACTTATAGCCAACCTTGTTGTAGTATGAGTGACTAAGTGATGACTATGTATGACATGGCAACATCAGATAGCCTAACGCACCGTGTTAAATCTCCAAGAGCGCGACCGCGCGAGCGACGCGACGGTCATGGTAGGCGCGACCATGATACGGGCTGCTGGCAGCCCTTGGATCTGAGATCAAACGGTCACATGCTAAGTTGCTGAAAATTTGCAGAATAACCCTCCAGGATATGATATTCACCAATAGGTCTAGAATCACGCCATGCAACCATTCGATCTCAGATCCAAGGGCTCTCGGAAGCCCGTGTCATGGGAGAATGGAAAGCCACTACCCTGCCATTCGCACGCTGGCAGTTCGCTCCTACTCGTCCCTGCACGTCCTTCAATACTACGGTGGTTCGCTCCTAGTCGTCCCGTCCATTCACATTACGGCAGTTCCACTAATCCTAACCCTCCTCCCAATCCATGGTGTCCCAAATCTCCACGATCAGCGGTGAGTACAAGGTTAGAACCATCACCGGTGATGAGTTCGACGTCATCTACACCTGTTCTTCCGCGACGCTGAAAGGATGCCTTTCTCGCTTCAGACGCATGTTCGAAGACTTAGATGATGAGTGGGTCGCTGGGCTAGATGTTGAGTACACCACAGTCCTGGGATGAGAGAAGGATCTAAAGGACAAAGAGAGGAAGAAGCCCGCCGTGATCCAGGTTTGCATGCATGACTTATGCTTGGTCTACCACATATGCCATGCCGACGTTGAGTGCCAGGATTTTAAGGACTTCCTCGAGAGCAACCTAGTCAAATTCGTTACTGTATACTTCGGTAACGACAAAGAAGTCCTGCATCGGGTAGGCCTCGTTGTAGGCAACACCTTCGACCCCTAGAAGAATCGGCTGGTGTCCTCTCGTCAGCCTTCAATGCTGACCCTGGCAGGAGCCATGGTTCATCCTTCATACGGTAAACTGGAGAAACCTCATTACACGTTTCATCGTCATGCATGGGAGCGGAATTTACTAGATATAGACCACATCCACTATGCTGCAATGGATGGCTACCTTTGCTTCAATATCTACAAGGGTTGGATGAAGAGCAATAGCCAAGTGTGCGGTTCAAGCAAAGAAGTATCGACCAAGAGGAAGAGGGACAAGGACGAAGTCGAGGACATGGACAAGGACTCCGAGTAAGGTGGCAGTGTCGTTGCTCATGGTGGTTCTAATGCAGTGTCTACAGGAATAGTTGCAAAGTTTAATTTCAGGTGTGCTTAATTTAATTTGAGGGGTGTGTTGTGCTGAGCCCCCAGCAGAACTATGTTATGTTTCTTCTTGTTACTTTAACTCTTCAGTACGTACATACTAGTATTTCTTACATTTCATCTTTTAGTTGGTATAGTACTACCACTCATTTCTTCACATTATATACGTACAATATATATGGCCAACATCATATAGCCAGTAGTTTAGTTGTCAAAGAATTTCAGGGTGCTTAGTTTTGTCAAAGAATTCCAGGATGCTTAGAGGGTGCTTGGATCCAAGTGACTCATTTTAGTCTGACTAAAAATAGTCTCTTTAAGAGGCTAAAGTTCCAAGCACCCCTGACTAAAGAGGGGCTAAAACTAGTCTTGAGACTAAAAAAATTTAGTCAGGGGTACCCCTACTAAAATGTGGATTAGTCCTCTCTCTACTCATTTAACTCCTCTCCTTTAACACAGGCGAGTTCTGGATTGGAGGGTTTGGAGGATAATAAATGCTCACTAACTTGATTTTAGCCTTTTTAGTATTTGGATCCAAGCATGGGTGAGGCTAGCATGTTTTAGTCCCACTACTTTTAGTCATGGGACTAAAACGTATCCAGGCACCCTCTTAGTTTTATTTGAGGGGTGGGTTGTGCTGGACACCATTATTGTGACTAGCCTTTTTAATAGTACTATATGCATAATTTGGCTACGAGCGCTCTCTATATGTACCACCTTTTTTTTAATTTCAAGTTTTGCTCCATGGCGCAATCCATCGATACTACTACTGGTGTACAAAAGTATACATTTTTTAAAAGGCTAGAGGGCAGGCAGTCTAGCTTGGTCGGTTTCACGAGAGGCGAGGGCCTTTGTGATTTGACGGCTCATTACTGCTGGAAGGCGGGGCCTTGTGATTTGACTGCTCGTATAAATGCGCCGACGACCTGATCGAGGAGGAGCAAAGAACCGTGATGTATACTCAAGTTTTCCACTGGAGCAGTACTGCGACGGAGGAGCACGAAAAACGGCAGCCCAGTGCCATATGGAGATAAAAAATGATCTAATTTGCTAGTCATCTCATTGTTAGCATTGTTCTATTCATTCCCTCAAAAAAACATTGTATTCATGCCTCGCAGAGAACGTAACACGTGCGGCGAAATACCCGAAGCAAAAGATGAAACACATGAGCAAAATAAGAAGAAAGATTATCACCCCAAATAATCTAATTCGCCAAGGAGTCGTAACTGCTTCTTCATCGCCTCCACGACCTCCATCTCCTTGCGCATCTCCTCCGCCATCTTCATCATTGTGTCCATGATGCGGCATTTCTCGACGCGAGCCTTCATCATCTGTTCCACGACCATATTACGTACCTTGACAGCAGCCGGGTGCTCGATGCGGAGCTTCCCCAACTCTTCCTTTTGTTCCATGGTGAGGGCCTGCAGCATCTTCATCGAGGAACTACTATTCTCATGCAGCTTCTTCCAGCCGGTGTTCTTCTTATTCAACAGGTCGATCTCATGGCAGAGCTTCACATTGTTCTCCCGAAGTCGTAGGATTTCGCCGGTCACCTTCTTCTTTGAGGCAATGCTCTTCTTCAGCAGCATCACCAAGCCGGTGGTTAACTCCCCCTGCTGATTAAGCTCAGCGGGCATGTCGTCAAGGCTCTCCTTCAGCAACTCCATCAAGCATTGGATGAACTCCTTCTGCTTATTGAGCTGATCGGGCATGCCGTCGAGGGATAACGACTCTAGCTCCACCGGCTCGGCATGTTTGCCTCCGTGTCTAGGGCGCTCCTGGGAGCCATCGCCTGCCCGTGAGAGATCTTTCGAGGTCTCTGCGTGGCGGCGAGCCCTCTCTTTCTTTTCTGCAGCCTTGGTTTCCGCTCCCTTGTTACGAGTAGTTCTCGACCTAGAGCTCTGCTCACCGGCCATGGCAACGACGGACGAAGAAGAAGCACTTATGAGGAGGAAAGGTAGAGTGATTTTCGGTTAGGAAGTTCCCCTTTTTATAACCTAAATACTAGCACTAGTACTAATACCTGCATAGTGGGAACACGTTCAGGTTTGGTACGTACTACTAGTAGGTGTGAGCAGGCTTTCGAATGTGATGGGAACAAGGTAAAGATTAATTGATGGTTTTGGTTTCGAGGCCCGAAACGGCTCCCGATGAGTTTAGCGGAACATGAATTTCAAGTACTACACTGCTCAAATGCGTAAATATTATGTTACTATCAAAAATTGGCACAAAATACGAAGGAGACCAATGGAAGTACTACTAGAAACCCACGAATTTAACTACTCGCATGCGCGCATTGGAGTAATAATGTCTTTCTTCCACCCTCACGTCCACTCAATTTGCATGCGCTGTATTAATTGACCATCAATGAAGTGAACGACTTTACACGCGTCAAATTATCACATGGGGTGGATCTTGGTACAAAATTGCGTCCGCCCGTGTACCCGCGTGTGCGTGCGAGGAATGAGTGTGTGCATGGCGTGCGTGCACATCTTCGCTTCGTGCATGTACCGTCAGTATGGCTCAGGGAGGACGAGTACATTCTTCTAGAACCAGCAGCACATCATTGTGATCAATCCATGCAAGGAGGTCGCGACAACGCCTACACATGTGCGACGTGGCTTCATGAACTGTAAGAAAGACACTGTGTAGCGTGCCATTGGTATTCTAATTTACGTGTTTTGCACATACTCGAAGTACTAGTAAGGTACACGTGCATTGCACGCATCAGATTTTGTAACCAAATTATGAATAAATACCACACTATAGCATGTAAGCTCTGAGTCATATATGCCTGATGTAGCCCTTCGTTTAATTCTTATAGTTCATCTCATTAAAAATCAAATAGTTTTTATAAAAAAGCTAAGAACGCAGGAATAGGAAAAACATGGGATTATAGTGGAATGTCGTCTTGAATCCTACAGGATTGTACGAGTGTTTGATTGTGCATAGAAAAAACGCAGAATTCTTTCAAAGAGGTTTGAGTGGATGGGATGTTTCCTATGAAATCTAGTGCAAATGAATCATATGGAAAAATTCCTATGGTTTACAATCCTACGAATCAAACAACCAAGATAGGAAAAATTCCTAATGATTAGAATCCTCCAAAATTCCTTTGAGAATCCTTTGAATCAAAGAAGCCCTTAATCTATTTTATGATTCATGGAATTATGCATTGTAAAGCATAAAGTAAAAACAAATAATGGCAATTCAACTAGAAAAAAGTTTGGGCAATTATGATACGGAAGATTCTAGAACAAAAGAGAACCACTGTTGTTTTGAGGTTTGTGCACTATGCTTAAGTTCAACCATGGAGTCTGCTAGATTGTACATGTGGCAAAATCCGGTGGGGGGCTAGAAGATGGTGCGAGGGGCCGAGTGGAGGGATACTATGAAGGAATGCACAAGTGTGAGATCGATATTTAGAGAGAGGGGGCGAACACATGCGTTGATGCGCGCAGTGGCGGAGCCATGAAAAATAAATGAGCTAGGGGGCCAAGCATTGCTAATCCTTTACAAGGAGGGTCAATTCATGAACTTAAACCATTTTTAGCAGCAATTGTCTAATGATCACATTCATATTAGCCTTGATATATAGTGATGTTAGGGGGGAGGGAGCGGGGCCCTTACTGCCCCCTGTCTTCGCCATTATGCACGCATCTGAGAGATGAAGCGGAAGGCATGGATGATGAGAGGGGGACGTTGGATACATAATTAATGTGGGTGTATTAGCTATATATGTTAATCCTATATAGAGAGGTATAGATTGATCGATGTGGACGTGGGAAAGAGGGTGAGACCTCACTGGATATATCGATTGATCGGTTTGTGTGGAAAACTATGAAAGACCTAGCTATATACACACATACATAGAGGAACATCGATCGTTGCGCATGCACGCGTGAGAGATAAAGAATGCCCGATATGATGGAGAGGGGGATGTGTTGGTGTGTGCCTTCATGGGAGACCGATCTGAAGAAAAAGATTGCATGCGTGCGATGGATAATGCCGACTGGTAGTGTGTGTGCATGCATGCACGGGAGAAAGTTAGTGGTACAATTATAAAGAGAAGACTACTGTGTGGGTGTAAAAGAATAGCTGAATAGGTGAGGTCACAATCAATGTAAATTTGAATTCAAATATTTGAATAAGAGATCCTGATGTTTGAAACACATGCATGCATGAATATAACGGAGATCTGCGCGGTGTGGTTTGGAAACGAGCATGTTGTAATGTATACACATTGAACAAGGTCAGACTGATTTGAATTTGAGATATCGATGGCAGACATCATTTGGCCACGTCGCATCCGTGCATGGACACACTATTCTAATTGGAGATGATGGGCAGCTTTTGCATCACATATCTATATCTATACCCCTATATATATAATTTTATATTTTTTTATATTGTGTGCGGGTAACTTTAACTTTGAAAGATGGTCGTTGGATGAGGCGAATCCGATGGTCCAAAGATGGCAAATTTGAGCACTACTGGCCGTTGGGTATCATCTAGATTCCACCAGATTTCGCCACATGTATAATCTAGAAGACTCCATGGTTGAACTTAAGCATAATGCACAAACATGAAAACACAAGCACTTCTTATTTGTTCTAGAATCTTCCGTATCAGAATTGCCCAAATGTTTTTCTACATGATTTGCCATTATTTGTTTTTACTTTATGTCTTACGACGCATAATTCCATGAATCTTAAAATAGATTAGCTTTCTTATAAAAACTAGTTGATTTTGAATGAAATGAACTATAAGAATTAAACGAACATCTACATCATGCATATATGACTCAAAGCTTGCATGCTATAATGTGGTATGTATTCATAATTTGGTTGCCAAATCTCATGCGTGCAATGCATGTGTACCTTACTCTAGTCTAAATGGTGTTTGTGTGTGTGTTGTGCGTGTTGAGGTGCAAATTGTCTTTTTTGGGTACACGTTAAGCTTGTTCTTCCGAAATTTCAAGTCGCGCCTTGTTATGTCGAAAATTCAAGCTAGCGTCTCTGTCTATCGTGTTGCGAAACTCCCGCCTCTTCAACCCGTGCCTTGTTAGCCCGAAATATTTAAGATATATCCTTGTCTCGTTGTGCTACGACAACTCCCTCCATATCAACCCGCGCCTTGCTATTCCGAAATTACAACGCGCGCGGAAACTCCCACCTCCTGTGAAATCCCGACACGCTAAATGCCCGTGGTACCCCTGAACCAAAAGAACCGCCTCAAATTGGTGGGGGTACTTTCGTAACTTACCCCACATTTCGGACAAGCGCGTCTCTAAGCCATGGTTCCCCACTGCCATCCCATCCGCCCACCCATTCGTACACCGAGGCCGCGAAAACCCGCGACGAAACCCCACACCCTACTCCGTCCGCCACCCAGCCGGAGCCTCTTCCCCGATGACGTCGTCCACAGCAATACCTCAACGTCCCTCATCCACCGTACCGGATGTGGATCCGTCGTCGATCTCATCGTCCCGCCGGTTCAGCCACCCCGTCCTCCACCTCCAAGGAGCTGCCCCGACGTTCCCCTCGTCTTTCCCGCCACCTCCATTCCCACAGCGCCGTCTTCACCTGCACCACCCGGAAGAGCATCATCATCACCGTTTCCTCGGATGAAGTTGCGGCCTAATCGGCACCACCAAAGAGGTTGTACACTAATCGCCGCATTTTCTTCTTGATTCGATCTCACAGTGCTGCCGGCGCTCGGTCCCGAGCCGACACGGCGCGGCTCCATCCACGGCGGCGGCGCCGGCCACTTCCTCCACGGTGTTGCTCCCTCGGCGGCGATGTCCACATCAGTAGGACCTGCTGCTGCTTTAGCTCTTGCTCGCACTGCTGCTCTGCTCTTGCTCTCAGTCCCCTGCCTGGTATGCTCTTGCTATTGCTCTTGCTCGCGCTGCTGCTCTCGCTCTTGCTCTTGCTTGCGATGCTGCTCCGATTTAGCTACACTTCACTCTGATGCCGCCGGGGTGAAGGAAGAACCAGCCGCAGCGGGGAGGGGGGCTCGCCGGAGAGGTACCCCACTATCTATCTTAGGGTTCACGATGGGGGCGGTGGTCGCCGGCGGTGGCGGGGCGTTGGCGGGGAGGTGGCGTGGGGATCGCCGAAGAAAAAGCTCGGCACGGGGGGGCTAGAGGGATGGCCGGGGCGGCGGCGGACCGGCGGTGGGGAGTGTTTTCGGGGCGGGTGGGGTGGCGCGCCGCCGGCCGCGGGCGACGGGGGGCTGCTGTTTGGCCGGCTCAGGGGGTGGAGGTTGAAGATGAACCACAGACCCTTGATTTCGTATCCAGCGGCTGCAAAATCGACTGACCAGAGATGAAAAAGTTAGTCGACCGACGTGTAGCCTCACCTTGCTAGTGCGTTCAGTTACGACAGCAAAATTCAGTTTCGACAGCAAAATTCAGTTTCGACAGTTAAGTTCAGTTTCGACAATTAAGTTCAGTTTCGACAGTTAAATTCAGTTTCGATAGTTAAGTTCAGAGATGAGTGGCTGATGTATTTTACATCTAGCACTTTGTGTTTATGTATTTTACGTCATGTATTGGATATGCCATTAGAATTCCACTCAGGTTAACGTTGTTCGTTGTCTCTCTTGCCCTGCTTCAGCCTCGGCGTCGTACAACTCACCGGAGCTGCTCCAACGACGAAACCCTCCATCACAGCGGAGCAGTACCTCGGGCTCCATCTCCAGACGCCTAAGATCTTCTTCCCCTCCTCCGACAGCCAAGTCAGTCGGAGCATCCTCACCGGCCAACCCAATCACGTTGAGATCGACATGGCTTCGCCAAAGAGGTTGTACACTTGTTGCATCTCTTTTTTACTCTACATGTTATATATATTGTCCACTGAGCACTCGTAGTAACGGGAAATACGATCATTTTTTCCTACTATATGACAAATAGTGAGGTACTAGGCAACTTAGCTATCCGTGATGGACTCTCTTGAACGCCATCATTATTTATCTCTGCGCGTTTGAGCTGTGCATTTGTCGATGGGCCTGGGAGTTGAGCTAGTATGGCAGTGGCCTGGGTCCAAAGTAATAGAAGTAGCACAAAAACATTTTTTTAGTGTAGGATTTTCCTTGCTCAAGCCTGCCTACTAGAATCGCCAGTGCTTGAAAGGAAAAGTGAATGAAAACATCGGAATTGGAAAGTTTCCTATGGTACTACTTTTCATGAATTTGGTGCAAAGGAATTGAGCAAAGGAAGACTGTACGATTTGTTCCTTTAGTGTCTCCTTGAAAGAAAAACCGTAGGAATTCTAATTTCCACTTCTCCTCCTTTTCATATTCCTAATCATCAAGCACAAGACTAAGAGATAGTAGCATAATAGCATTATAACCGTACATTTTCTTGTGGCTTGACTTAATCTCACCATGCTTTTTTGCATCCTGTGATCTTCCAATTGTTGTGAATCAAACACCCAGATTGGCAGAAATCCTGTGTTTTTAAATTCTCTGTTTTGCACGTGCATTCCTATCCTATTCCTGTCTATTTCCTATCCCTGCATTGTTAGAATCCTCAAATTCAAACAAGCCCTTACTCAATTACTTCTGTTACAGATATGTGTCAAAGAAAACCTTGTGTGGTTTGTCCTGCTCCTGCAGCGTTGTGTTCCACCCCAGCTCAGCTGCTCCAACGATGGAAGGGTTCACCACAGCAGGGATCCGCTCTCCAGACTATCTTTCGCCGCCTCAGATCTTCTTCCCCGCCGCCGGCAGCCATGGCAACTACATTACCATCATCAACTGAGTAGATGACCTTGAGGACTACACGGGTCCGCAAGAGAGGTCGCACTCTTCCGTGTCTGCTTACATTATGTGTCGCTTAATATGATGACATGCTACATTATCATCGTGTTCAACTATTAGAATCTGAGTCAGGTCCGAACTAATGTTGAAACTTGAGTTTTTAAATGGTTGTGGGGTACATATTGGGGTAGCAATTAGTACTATCTGTCTACTATCTGGTTAATCTCCGGTGTCTACTATGAGTTTCATGTTGGGTGCAAACAAACATTAAAGGAGCCATTATCTGTATTTTTTAACTAAAGCTATTATCTGCCTGCTATCATTGGTTTTGGGTCTATCCACAGTTTTCTACCATCACTCTGGGTTTGTGCATGCACTCCTTACATAATCTCACTATGTTTTATTCCTATGCATGCCAGTTATTGTACACAATGGAACTGATCATGTATAGCAAAAGAGACGAGCCTTGCGTGGCAATAAAATTTCATGCAGACGTCGTTCCATGGTGGGCGCAAAGGCAGCCCCCCTCCACCCATTTCGGATCGTAATCAAGAGGAAGATAACTGTTATGAGGGGGATTCAGAAGGAGAAGACCACTCCTATTTACCCCATGAGGTCTTCGCTCTAACTTGGCATGCTGATGTTGGTAATATCATGCATATGGTGACTTGCATTGCTTACTGTATACATTAAAGATGTCATCTGCTTAGTTTAGACATGCTTTGTGTCAATGCCATCTTTTTAGTTTCTTTATCGTATATGTGAATCATGCAATGCCATCTTGTCTAGCCAGGCATCATATATGTGAATTTTGCAATGCCACCCTGGTTAGCCAGTCATCTTATATGTGAATTATATCATGCCATCATTTTTTTATTACATGTTAAATTTGTCAACAATTTTAGTACATTCAATTACTCTTCCTGTGCATCAGCCATTTGGCATGGTCATGGAAAAATCTGGAGTGGAAAAAAGGTCTTCAGAGCAGAAAATGCTATCTGACGAAGCGCATGTCTTGCTGGTTATCGATAGCTCCTCAGAGGAGGATTTAGAGACAGATGACCAGTCATATCCCCCCCGAGGTGCATGCCCTAACTTGGCAGGGTTATGTTGCTCATATCGTGCGTGTGGTATCTTGCATTGCTATGTCATTTGCTTAGTTTAGACATGCTTTGTGTGAAGGCCACCTGTTTAGTGTCTAATTACCATATATGTGAATTATGCAATGCCATCTTGTTGCAAGACATTATATATGTGAATTATGCAATGTTATCTTGTTGCAAGGCATTATGTATGTGAATTATGCAATGCCATGCTGTTTAGGCAAGCGTCATATATGTGAATTATATCATGTCGTCCTTTTTTTGTATTTCTCATTGCTTTTGTCGACAATGTTTGTATATTCAACTGCTCTTCCTGTGCATCAGCCATTTGAATTGGTGATGGAGAAATCTGGAGTGAAAACAAGGTCTTCAGAGCAGACAATGCTACCTGCTGAAGCAGATATCTTGCTGGTTACAGATAGCTCTTCAGAGGAGGATTCAGAGGCAGATGACCAGTCCTATTATCCCCGTGAGGTGTATGCTCAAACTTGGCAGGGTTATATTACTCATATAATGGATATGTTGTATTGCAATGCTTAGTTTTTACATCATATACACAATATTGAATGCCATCTCCTTAGTTGACACATCACATATGCGATTGCCCTCTGCTCACTTCCTTAGTATATAAATCATATATTTGAATTATGTCATGCCATGATGTTTACATAGACAACATGTATCTGAATTATGGCATGCCAACCCATTTTCTAAAGACATAATATAGTTATATCATCTCATCCTGTTTACATAGTCATCATATTTAAATTATGTCATTCTATCCGTGAATTATATCATGCCATCATGTTTCCATCGACGGCATGTTTGTGATTTATGGCATGCCAACCACTTTAATAGACACATCGTATAGTTATATCATGTCATCATGTTTACATAATCATCATATTTTGAAGTATGTCATTCTATCCTGTTTAGTTAGCCATCATACATGTGAAATTGTGTCATGCTATCCTGTTTAATTAGCCATCATATATGTGAAATTATGTCCTGCTATTCCGTTTGCTTAGACAACATAAATGTGAATTATTTCATGCCCTGTTTTCTTCCCTACTATCCATTGCACCTGTCTATCTTACAATGTCTGTACATTCAATTACTTTTCTTGTTTATCAGCCATTTCAATTGGAGGGAGTGATGGCAGTATCTGTGGGAGTAAAAACACGGTCTTCAGAAAAGACCGTGCTACCTGTCGATGCAGATAGAACCACGGTTGTACTTGCCCAAGAACCAGCCCCACCACACATAACCCACACTCATGCAGATTGTACCCCTACCTAGTTGGACAGAGAACCAGCTACACCCCTTCTAACCCCAACCCCAGCAGATAGACACCTAGTTCCCATTGACACAGCATCGTCTCCACCACAGAGCACCCAAACACGAGCAGTTAGTAAGGCAACTGCAGTGCCCAAATCACGAGGACCACCACTCCGAACCCGAAGTCAACGCTTAAAGCAGAAGAAGAATTGTTCTCAGGTCAGGTTCCGTAGCTATGGTTCATACTACTTTGCTCTTGCATCACTGTATTTACTGATACCAACTAATTTCAAATTTGAAGGATGCAATTGAAACTCCAATGGCACAACAGGTATGTTTTAAACATGTTTCTTCAACGTGTTTGGCTGTTTGCTGTTGTAACTTTCTCTATGTTGATTTCAGTTTTAATTGAATAAACAGTTATGTTCTCATGCCATGCACATTACAAGTGTTTTTATTGTTGTGTAGTTTCCCACACTTATATTCTGTCTATGCTGCTTTGTCTTAAATAGATATGATTCGAACTGTATCTATCTTGATTTGGCAACATAAACTAGAATGATATAGACCATACAGTGACCATACTACATAGATATATGTTTGTTTCATGCTGTTATCCTGTCCACCTTACTACTGAACTGGTTTACCAAAATGAGTTTCATATACTACATTGTAAACCTGAGATGTGTTTGTTTGTTTCTCTTTTAGAACACGGACAAAATATTGGAGAAGAGTACCCTGTTATGCAATGGTAAAGGAAGTAATGCAGATAAGGTTCAAGATAGTGAGACATCCCTGTTGGTCTCCAAGAAAGCTGATAAAAACTATATTGAAGACACTGAGACAACCCCAAAGTCATGTCTTGATGTAGTGTTCGAGTTACTGGCTACCACTGCTGGCACCAGCTCTTCGAACTCATTGCCTGAATCAGTTCGGCTTCTTGAGTCTCAACTTCAAGTTGAAAGACATCGATCAGATGTTATGCGACAGGAAGCTGAAGGACTAAGGAAGTCCCTGCAGAATTCAGATGCATACTTTCTGGTGCAACAGCAAGCGCTGGAGGAATTAAGCGCCAAACAAGAGAAACTTAATAAGCTTGCTAAGCATCTTGCCAGCATTATGGGTACCCAGGATATTGTTTCTTGAGCTCTTCTGAAGTGGTTTCAGTTCTGGACTTGTTTTGCTGTGGTGTTTATATGCTGTTGTGTTCCCTATATTTGCACTGGTGGCGAACTTTGATGCCCAGTGGATGTAATTTGTGTAATAGCCGTGATAGCCTAGTGTAAGTTGCTTGCTTATTTATTTCCTTGTTGTCTTGTTTATTTGTTTGCTTGTAGTCAGTGCAGTTCTTTTTCCGCGGTTTGCTAGTGGCTGCAATAACCTATTTTTTAAAACTAGGCCACAATAACCATTGGCTAATATTTACTGTAGTGACACTGGGCCTCCTACGGGCCGTAGAAACAGTGGGCCTTCTATGGGCCGTATAAATAGTGGGCCTTCTACGGGCCGTATCATCAATGGGCCTTCTACGGGCCGTATGATCGATTGGCCAAACATGGGCCAAACAGACCGCATTCTGGCCGTAAAACGGGCTAGAGTTGGAATCGTCCATTCATGGGCCGACCATAACGGGCCATCGTTAATAGGCCGTATTTGATGACGCTATGAAAACGGCCCAACGTATTAACGGACCACAAACGGCCCGACTGTAACCACGGGCAGAATTTGGCCCACAAGCAGAAAATGACAGTAACGGGCTGTAAGTAAACGAATGCTGGAAATGAGCCCAAGAATAAATGGGCTCTGAGAAGGCTGAAAGATAACATGGGCTGGAGACGGCCCAACGGAATAACGGGCCGTTATTGGGTATAAAGTGATACAATGTTCATTACGGGCCAGTTTCACCACGGGCCATTAATGGGTGTACAGTGATACACTGTTCATTACGGGCCAGTTTCACCACGGGCCGTTAATAGGCCAAGAGTTACATAGGGCCTCATATGGGCCAAAAGACGTCATGGTCCATACATTGGCCAGAAGTGAAAACGGGCTGGAATCATATTGGATGGCCCAGATGATGCTACTGGGCCTAATTCGGATAGGGCGTAACGGGCCTCGGGTTAGCGGGTTGTAAATGGGCTATATGCGAACAGGCTGTTAATAGGCTTTCCATGGGCCGGCCCGCCACCTTTTGACCAAGTCAGACGGGCCGGCCTTTTCACAGGAATGGGCCTCTGTTGGGTCGTGCCACGTGTCAATGTACCATAAGCGCCTTCTGTCCAATGAGTGGATGACATCTGTCCCGAGGATGAGCCAACACGTGTTTCCTCTAGCCAATAATGATTTTACACGTGGAAAATCCCCATTGGTCGGGGCTGTTAACGGGTTATCGGATCCAAAACTCGACCCGATAGCTTAACGGCGTTCCGTTACAGTGGATGCCACGTGTCGGTCACCCTTGACGAAAGCACTTCTATGACGCGCGATTTATCATCATGGAAGTGGACACTTCCGTGATGATAATTTTGGTAATGTCATGGAACACTTCTACGACAGCACAGGTATGACTATCTTGATTCTGTCATAAATTTTTCACGGATGTACATGCATGACAAAAAAAGCGACCTACCGTGACAAACATGTATCATCATGGAAGTGTATTTTTTTTGTATTGATTTCTTGGCAGCTTCTCTCTTCGCGCGCGGGCACCGGGCGTGGCGGATCACACCACGGGGCCGTGCGCCTTGGTGCCAAGGCACCGTCTTTGGGCTGGGGTGGTGGAGGCGCACCTCGGGCCTCGTCGCCCGTGACAGGCTGAGGGTGAGGCAGAGAGTGGGATGGCGCCGGGGAGCCCCCTGTGGCGCGGACGAGCTCGGCGACGCGGTCGAGCCACTCCTCGTAGAGGTCGTTGTAAGTGCATCTAGTGCCACCCCTAGTTGGTTTTGGAGTATTGACGACAAACCTAGTTGAGGGACTAATGTGTTTGTGAGAATTGCAGAATAACACAGGTAGAAGTCCCTCATGATTCGGTTTTACTACCAGAGATGACCCCTAAAACTTTATGAAGGCATTGAAGTCGAAGGTGGTATATGAAGATATTCACATTGAAGACTATGACAAGAGAGGACACGATATGAAGCCTATGGAGCTCGAAGACATAGATCTTTCGTAGTTCTTTTTCTTTTGTGTTGAGTCATAGGAACCACCGTACTGTTAAGTGGGGTCGAAGAGAAACCAGTCAGAATGACTGAAGTGATGCCTAAACCAAAAACCTATGTCTTCGAGTGAAGACTATGAGAGCGAATCTTGTCCAGAGTCGGACAAGTCAGCTTTGCTTGTAGCCCAAGTAAAGTTGCCGTGTGAGTTTGAAATCTGACCGTTGGGACATGTGTCAGTTCCTTAGTGACCCAGGGTCATTTCGGACAAATCAGGTTGGGTTGCCAAGTGGCTATAAATAGCCCACCCCCTACAACCATAAACGGTTGGCTGCTCAGATTGAAAGTACGGCTTTTGTCGTTTGAGACCAACCCACCTCGAAGCCTTTGAGAGAGAATTCCCTGCGAGGATAAAGCCCTAACCACCCAGAGCCATAGAGAATTGGGCATCACTTAAGTCTTCTTGTCTGTGTGATCTAAAGACTTATTACACTTGAGGACTGTGCATCCTCCAGCCGGTTAGGCGTCGCGTTCTGAGCATCCAAGAGACATTGTGGATTGCCGGTGAACGAAGTCTATGAAGGTTTGGGAGTCTACCTTGAAGACTTACCAGAGTAATTGGGCGAGGTCTATGTGACCTTAGCTCAAGGAGAATACGGTGAGGACTGGGTGTCCTGAGCTGCGTGTTCAGGACTGGGTGTCCGGGACTGTGTGTCCTAAGGTTTGAATACCTAGCCGCTCCAACCAGACGTACAGTTGTCACAGCAACTGGAACTGGTCCAACAAATCATTGTCTTCAACGAGTCACTGGTTTCATCTTCACTTCACTTTACTTATTGTTCCTCCTTGTGAAGTCATTGTATGTTTGCTCTATCATTTGTCTTCACTGAGTGACTGCGTGTTCTGTTTGGATTCACAATATCTTCCTACCTGATCCTTACTACCTAGCTGCTATTAGTCTTTGTGCTTTCACTTCATTGAATACTTGACTATGGTTTGCCTAGTGTAGTCTACCTTCCGCTGCATGGTAATAGGTTTAATTTTATCGTTTGTCTTCAAAACTCCCATGTTCTGAAGACTTTCATAAAAATTGCCTATTCACCCCCCTCTAGTCGATATAACACACTTTCAATTGGTATCAGAGCAAGGTGCTCCCTTGTTCTGTGTGATTCGGTTTAACCACCTAGAGTTTTAGCTATGTCGACTGCAGGGATAATTAAAGTCTCCGCTGCGTGCCCCGTCTTCGATGGAACTGAATATCCCTACTGTAAGAATAAGATGCGTATGCATCTTGAAGCCATTGACGTCGACCTATGGTATGTCGTCAAGAACGGTGTTCCCAAGGCTGGAGAAGGTGTCACTACTTCTGATGTCAAGAAATTCGTTCAACTGGACTCTACTGCCAAGAATATCATCTGTCGTCATCTGACCAAAGGACAGTATGGCCGTGTGAGTGCTTTGAAGACATCCAAGCTGGTCTAGGACTGGCTCTCCAAGGTCAATGAAGGCATCTCAACCCAGAGAGATCAGAGAATCAGTGTCCTTCGCAACCTCTTCAACCGCTTCAAGCGAAATGACAATGAGAATGTCCAGCACACATTTGACCGACTCACTGACATCACAAATGAGCTTCAAGCCCTCGGCGCCACTGAGATTACCAAACACGAAGTCGTCAAGACGCTGCTGAGATCACTTGATAGTTCGTTTGACATCCTGGCCCTGATGATTCAAGAACGTCCTGATTTCAAGACTCTCGATCCGTCTGACATACTTGAGAGGCTCAACACACATGAGTTCCAGCTTTCGGAGAAAAGAGAGATCTACGGTCCAAACTATGGGCGAACTCGTGCCTTGAAGGCAAAAGCTGTCTCCTCATCTGAAGAAGAATCTGACAACAGTTCTGACAACCCTGAAGACATTGGAACGGAACTTGCTATGCTTGTCAAGAAGTTCCAAAAATTCACCAAGAAGAAAGGCTTCAGAAAGTCTTCCCGATCAAGTTCAAGGAATGATGAAGCTCCTGCTCATGACTACAAGAAGAAAACATGTCACAAGTGCAAGAAACTTGGCCACTTCATCTCTGAGTGTCCATAGTGGGACAATGAGAACAAAAAGAAGAAGAAGAGCAAGGAATATGACTCTGACGACAAGAAGAAGAAGAAGAAATACTCAAAGTCTTCTTCCAAGTCTTCCTCAAAGTCTTCATCACACAAGAAGAGTTCATCTGGCAAGGCACGTGCGTTTGTTGGCAAGGAAATGGATTCAGAGGAGGAGTCTGCTTCTGAGGAGGCGGAGGTAGAGTCTGAGGAGGAATCCGACTCAGGCGTCGCAAGTCTGGCTGCAGCATACGTTGCCAAGTCCATCTTCAACACTGAAGACAATGACTTCATCACCGACACCGATGCAAATGACAAGGACTACTCCGCTTCTACCTACTGCTTCATGGCATGCGGTGCCAAGGTAAACACACGCACTACTCACTATCAAACATCTAGTGACGATGACTCTGATTGTGGTTCAAAACCTAGCTACAAAACACTTGCTAAAATTGCAACTGAACAACAGAAAGCTATGGAACATATTCAAAAACTGTTAGACAGAAGCGATGATCTGTTAGGTGCTGAAATGACTCGATCTGAATCCTTAATTGAAGACATAAAAAATCTTCACGTTAAGTATCAGGAACTTGAAAGTCGTCATGAAACTCTCTCAACAACTCATGAAAAGCTTTCCTATGATTATCTTCAAAGGAAGCAAGATCTTGAGAAATTGAGAGCGGTTCATGAAGATCTTCAAATGGAAAACGAGTCACTTCGCGCCAAACAGATCAGTCCCGCTCAGGAAGGATTTGAACCACCATGTCTTAAATGCATTGAGCGTGATAATGCTACTTCTGTTCCTGAATGTTCTACTGCTACTGCGGTTGCAATATCTTCAACTGTTGATGCGGTAACTAACCCCTCTGCTGAGGATACCACCGCTATTGCTGATGAGAATGCTAGGTTGAAGACATTGCTTGAAACAGGGGTGTACAAAAGTCTTCAAGGGCATTAGACACTATGTGATGTCCTCAAAAAGCAGATTCTGAACCGAAACCCTAGGAAAGAGGGTGTTGGGTTCATAAGGAAAATGAATGCAGATGGCTCTTACTGGAAACCTGAGCAGTACCCCAAAACCATGTGGGTTGCTGCAAAGGAACCTTCAGCAGATCCATCCAATCTAACTGGCTTCACTTGTGCTAATCCCATTATCATTGATGAATCCTTTGATGCAAACTATATACTGTTTAAGAATCAGAATGGTGAAGTGTTTGCCAGGTACATTGGTACTAACTGCAGGAATGGACCGCCTATGAAGAAGATCTGGGTTCTTGAAGGTGTCTTGAAAATCTTCCTGTGAATGTCTTCATGACACCTCACTTGAAGAAGACAAACCTCAGACCAAAGGCTTCATACGGTCCAAAGGCTTCATACAAATAGAGGACTCACCTGAGTCGCACTAACGCAAATGTTTTGCAGGGAAACCATACTCAGGCATATGAATATGAGAGCGGTTCATCAAACCGCCATGTTCATAAGACCAAGAACTATTCTGCTTATTCTTATGAGTACTATTGTCCGCCTGCAAGACTGTTTGCTAAGGCTTCAAAGCCAAAATTCTCAGATGCTGCACTTAGACTTATTGCTTCTAAGCCACCCTTGAAGATGTGGGTGGTTAAGAAGGCTTAACTCTCTTTTGCAGGGAAAGGTCTCCAGCAGAAAACCAAAATTGTCTGACGCTATTGCTGGGGACCTTAAACATCTTGTAGGGCGCAAGATCAAATGCCCAAATGGTCTTACTATGTACTTCGTACCTGAATCGCTTGCTACTCTCCCTATTAGTCCTAACCTGGATCTAAGCTTTCATAACCCACTGGTTTGTCAAATGTTTTTGCTTCACAATGCTCTTGGTGAAGCCTATCCCCCTAACTGCACTGTAGGGTACGACACCAGCGTCTTCAGAATGGATTATTGACAGTGGGTGTACAAATCACATGACTGGCAAAAGAAGTCTTCTTATGGACTCAACCTTACGTCCATCCGACAAGAGCCACATCACATTTGCTGACACTGGTAAAAGTAAGGTATTGGGTCTAGGTAGAGTTGCAATCTCAAGGGATCAACACATGGATAAAGTCATGCTTGTTGAATCCCTTGGCTTCAACTTAATGTCTGTCTCAATGCTTTGCGATTTGAACATGATCGTAATGTTTGGAAAATATCGTTGCCTTGTACTAATGGAATCTGACAAGTCTCTAGTGTTTGAAGGGTATCGAAAAGATGATTTGTACGTGGTAGATTTCTCAGCAGGGCCACAGCTTGCAGTATGTCTTCTAGCAAAGGCTTCAGAATGCTGGCTCTGGCATCGGAGGCTTGGACATGCTGGCATGAGGAACGTCCACACCCTTGCGAAGAAGAAGCATGTCATAGGCATCGAGGGCGTCAAGTTCAAGAAAGACCACTTATGCGGTGCCTGTGAAGCAGGGAAGATGACGAGGGCCAAACATCCCTCAAAGACAAACATGACTACTACTCAACCCTTCGAACTGCTTCACATGGATCTTTTCGGTCCCACTCATTACTCAACTCTAACTACTACTGCTTGCCTCTATGGCTTCGTTATTGTTGATGATTATTCTAGATATACTTGGGTGCACATAATCCTATACAAGACTGAAGTGCAGGATGTCTTCAGACGCTTCGCAAATCGAGCTATGAACAATTTTGGCGCCAAGATAAAGCACATCAGAAGTGACAATGGCACTGAATTCAAGAACACTGGCCTTGATACATATCTTGATACCTTGGGCAACACACATGAATTCTCAGCCCCGTACACGCCACAGCAGAATGGCGTCGTCGAATGCAAGAACAGAACACTAATTGAGATGGCCAGAACGATGCTAGATGAATACAAGACCCCAAGAAAATTCTGGCCCGAAGCCATTGATACTGCATGCCATACAATCAATCGTGTTTATCTTCACAAGCTACTGAACAAGACATCTTATGAGTTCCTTACTGGCAAAAAGCCAAATGTCAGTTACTTCAGAGTATTTGGCGCAAGGTGCTGGATCAAGGACCCACATCACACCTCAAAATTTGCACCAAAAGCACATGAGGGTTTTATGCTTGGATATGGAAAGGATTCGCACTCCTACAGAGTCTTCAATCTCTTTCATTACAAAGTGGTTGAAACAGTGGATGTGCGGTTCGATGAGACCAACAGTTCACAAAGAGAGCAGCTGCCAAATGTGCTAGATGAAGTTCCATCCAGTGAATCAATCAAGCTAATGGGAACTGGAGAAATTATACCTTCTGAAGCTCATCCTGAAGAATAACTTATCATTTCAGCACCTGATCAACATGAAGACAATGCTCAGCTTGAAGATATTCCTTCCAACAACGACAATGAACAGTAAGAGCAAAGTCTTCGCCCTGTACATCCTCGCGTTGCCAATGAAGTGCAGATTGAAAGAATAATTGATAGCATCAATGCACCTGGTCCACTCACTCGTTCAAGGGCAACTCAGCTAGCAAATTTCTGTGGGCACTTCGCATTCGTCTCAATAGCAGAACCCAAGAAAGTTGAAGAAGCCTTCATGGAACCTGAATGGATTCAAGCTATGCAAGAAGAGCTTCAACAGTTTGAGCTGAATAATGTATGGGAACTGGTTAAGCATCCTGATCCACGGAAGCACAAAATAATAGGCACCAAATGGATATACCGCAACAAGCAAGATGAGCATGGTCAAGTTGTCAGAAACAAAGCTCGTCTCGTTGCTCAAGGATATACTCAGGTGGAAGGCATTAACTTCGATGAAACATTTGCTCCTATGGCTAGACTTGAAGCCATACGCATACTGCTAGCCTATGCAAATCATCATAACATACTTCTATATCAAATGGATGTGAAGAGTGCCTTTCTCAATGGCAAGATTGAAGGAGAAGCGTATGTTGCACAACCGCCTGGCTTTGAAAATCCAAAACATCCTGACATGGTATACAAGCTCAACAAGGCACTGTATGGCCTCAAACAAGCCCCTAGGGCCTGGTATGACACACTCAAATACTTCCTGAAGAGAAAAGGCTTCATACCTAGTTCCCTAGATCCCACTCTTTTCACGAAGACATATGATGGTGAACTATTTGTGTGCCAAATATATGTGGATGACATTATCTTCGGCTGCACCAATCAGAAGTACAGTGAAGAGTTTGGATATATGATGCAAGAGCAATATCAGATGTCCATGATGGGGGAGCTGAAGTTCTTCCTTGGTCTTCAAATACGACAACAACGCAATGGCATCTTCATATCTCAAGAGAAGTATCTCAAAGATTGCCTGAAGAAGTTCGGTATGCAAGACTGCAAAGGCTTCACAACACCAATCCCAGCCAAACATCATCTGGGTCCTGACGACAATGGTAAAGAGTTCGATCAAAAGGTATACCACTCCATGATTGGTTCTTTACTTTATCTATGTGCATCTAGGCCAGATATTATGCTTAGTGTTTGCATGTGTGCTCGATTTCAAGCGGCACCAAAGGAGTCGCATCACTTAGCTGTGAAGCGAATTCTTCGATATTTGGCTCACACCCCAACTCTAGGATTATGGTATCCAAAGGGCTCAGAGTTTGATCTGGTTGGATTCTCGGATGCTGATTATGCTGGTGACAAAGTTGATCGCAAGTCTACATCAGGCACATGTCACTTTCTGGGACGATCACTTGTATGTTGGTCTTCAAAGAAGCAGAACTATGTATCTCTCTCGACTGCTGAATCTGAATACATTGCTGCTGGATCTTGCTGCGCTCAGCTTCTGTGGATGAAGCAAACACTCAAGGACTATGGCATTCATCTGAAGCAAGTGCCACTTTACTGCGACAACGAAAGCGCCATCAAGATTGCTAACAACCCAGTTCAGCACTCGAAGACAAAGCACATTGAAATTCGTCATCACTTTCTCAGAGATCATGTTGTGAAGGAAGACATTGATATCATACACGTCAACACTGAAGAGCAATTGGCAGATATCTTCACCAAGCCCTTGGATGAGAAGAGGTTTTGCAAGTTACGGTGTGAGCTAAATATCCTGGAATCCTCAAATGTCCTGTGATCAGGCACACATCCTAACCCTTATGCATATTGATGACTTAGATGTGCAACACACGAAGTGAAGTATATCTTCAATCGATGAAGACATACATTCTAAGTGTGAATACATTAATGTGGAATTTGACTTCGGAGTGCCACGATAATTGTGCGCCGTGTCTGGGTCTAATACTTCCTATACGATGGGTAACGCCACCACCAAACATTCTATTTTGAAGTGTTTCACTCATGGCATTACCTTGCAATGTCTTCACATTTGGTTTGGCTTTGAACTCAACAGATTTTCATGATCATCTTCACTATGTTGAGTATATATGTATATATATATATGCTAGTGTTCTGTCCTCTACAGCATTCACTTATAGCTATGTCTTCGTGTTGAATCTTTTGAACTAAGTGAATGTGATCGGACCCCAACTTCTCTATGCTTTCTATCTCAAACTCTATCTCTCCAAGTCATATGCATTCTATTGAAACTGTCGAATGTCTTCTCTGCGTCCTTGTCAGCAGAAGATACAGAGACAACCATTAAGTCCGTTTTCAATGCTCATTCCTCCACATGAAATCCGGAGAAGTAGGAACGACCACCCGACAATCCAGGCTTGCGTGGGACGTGGAACAAACCCCAAAATTCCGCATACTGGCCACGTGTTCCTCAGATGCGAATCACTAGGGGCACCTGTGTAATAGCACAGTGCCGCCCCTGTGCCTATAAATACACACTCATAGCGGTCATTATCTCTTCTTCCACCCTCGCACGAACCCTAGCGCCACCGCTAGCTCTCGACGACGCCGACGACGAAGTGCTTCGCTGTCGCAACCTCTCCGACGGCGTCTTCACGCCGACCGCGGACATCGTCCTCTCCGCCGTCGCCGTAGGTGTCCTCCGTCGCCAAGTTAGGGCACGGAAGAGTGAACTGCTCGGCCTCATCTCCCACTCCGTCTAGCAGTTCTCAGTGTGGCACAGTTCAAGAAGCATATGGCCAAGCTCAGCGTGCAAGAAGTGAAGAACTTCAAGACAATGATGCATGAGCTCAAGGAAGCCTTTGTGAAGAAGCGTGCAGAAGCTCAGGGTTCGCGTGAGCACATGAAGACTCTGGCTGACAGATGTGTGCAAGCCTATAATGAGGCTGAGAAGCGCAAGGCACTTGGGCGTCCTGGCATCGACCCCAGGATGGCCGCAAAGAAGAAGAAGAAGCCTGCTATGGCTGAATCTGATGCACCAAGACAAGAAGCAGTTCCGATGGTCTTCCCAACAAGAATGACTGGCTCGAAGCCAAAGAGCCGGTCAACAGCTTCAGAGCTCAAGAAGACAAGAACTGCTGAGGCTGAAGCCAGGAAGAGGAAACACTCTGAAGACTCTCCTACTGCCCCCACCAAGAAAAAGAGAAAAACCAAGAAAGCTCGGGCTGCTCCCACAGAGCCCTTAATAGTTGAACCCATTTCTATGGTTCA